>NW_008329640.1:3737599-3786538 GCF_000622305.1 Nannospalax galili
GGGGCTGCCTTGCTGCAAATGACTCCCTTTGTCATTCTGTTTTGTTATGATTAAAAATGCATGTCGCAGGCGAGGCCCTGGAGTGGAACCTGGTTGAAAATTGAATCATTAATATTCCTCCTGCAGCTGATGCCTCGAGCTTCCCAGGCAGCTGGGAGTGGGAGGCCAACATGCAACAGTTTTGGATCCCAAGGAGTGAGAGAGACAGAGGGTGCACCAGCTTCTCCCCTCCAGAGCCCCTGCCCCATCTTTTGGGATGGGAACAAGTGTTAGGTAAAGGCTCATCCTGATCCTGGGCTCGGTTCAGGGCTGGGAAGGAAGCTAAGCTATTAGGGGTTGAAAGTGCTCAGCCGGTCAGGAGCTGAGTCTATGAAGTTATGGAATTCTCAAAACAACTCCCTGGGTGTAGCTTCTACCACTACCCCATTTTACAGATAGGGGAGGCGTGGAGGGGTTGAGCAACTTAGCCAAGGTCATACAGTCAGTAAGTGCCTCCTGGATTTGAGGTCTTTATCTCTGGGCTCCTATATATGGCTGCTGGGCACTTGGGATGCAACTGGTCTGCAGTGAAAACTACTGAAAGTGTGAAGTCACTCCAGATTGCAAAGATTTAGGTCAAGAAAAAGAATGCAGATTAACTCAGAAGGAGCCTTTTTTGGTTTTCTTCCAGATGTAGAAATGATCATCTTTTGATCTACTGGGTTAAGTAAAATATACTATTCAAATGAACTCCCGCCCCCTGCTGCTAAAAAACTTTAAAAGAGGTGTGGCTACTAGAAATCACACACTTGGCCCCTGTGGTGGCTGGCATTATACTTTTGTGCACAGCATTGTTTTCGCTCATATTGATTTTGACATGGTTTTTTTTTCCCCTTGTTCCTCAGCTTGAAACTCAAAGAAGCCTTCTCCAGTCCCAGAAAAAGCCCTCTGACACAGTCCCACCTGTTGATGCAGTGTCTCATTCTCCCACTAGACACATGATCGATGCTTCCACAGGCTTCTGCAAACCTATCTGTAAACAGGGGTGAGGCTCAAGGGACTCAGGCTGTTTGGATTTCCTCACTCTTAAACCAGGATGGCATCCACTCATCAAAGCCATACTATCCCAAGAAGATTGAGGTTGAGCCCTCAGCCTCCCAAACTGCCGTATAAGCCAGACCAAGTCCAAAGCCAGGGAACCCCAGGACAACAGAGCCAAAGTATGTGCCCTATTGCTGCTCCAGTGCAGGGACCTGCTGCAAGGCCTCCCTCCCAAATGAAACAGGAAGAGGGTGGATTGAGAAGGAGCACATCTGGGCCTGGCTGCTAGGGAGGGAGAGGTATGTCAAGATAGCTCTCCAAGGTGGCCACCTGTGCAGGACAGGCTGCTGTTAGTCCCCAACTCTCAGTGCCGTTCTTCAACCAGAAGAGGGTCCAAGTAGTCAGGCCTGGTATATAGTCTATAAACCTAGCACCCGGCACTCAGAAGGTAGAGGCAGAAGGATCAGAAATTCAAGGCCATTCTCAGATGCATAGTGAGTTCTAGACCAATTTGGCCTAAATGAGGTCCTGTCTCATAAACAACAACAGCAAGAGGCTGGAGCTGGCTCAGTCTATTCAGTGTCTATCATGTAAGCATGAGGACCTGAGTTCAGATCCTCAGCAATCACATAAAAAAAGCCCTGCTCAGTGGTGTATTCTGTAAGCCAGGGCTAGGGAAACAGAAACAGGGAATCCCTGGGGCTTGCTGTCAGCCAGTCCAGCCATTCAATGAGCTCCAGGTTCAATGAGAGACCCTGTCTCAAAAAATAAGATGGAGGAAGCACCCTTCCCCCAGACCTCTGGCCTCCACATGCACAAGCACCCACACAGAACAACAAAAAAGAGGGTCCAAGTTTTGTTTCCCCATTCCATTTTATAGGTGTGGAGATACAGGCCAAGAAGGAGCAGAGAGGCTCAGGCATTCCTCCCTCTCTTCTCACATCTTTTTTTGGGGGGTGAGGGGAAGTGGGGGCCCAGGACCTCATGCATGCTAAGCAAATGCTGGACCGCTGAGTTACACTCACAGCTCCCACTCACATTATTAAACTCATAGGTAACCTGTTAGAAGCCCCACTGTGAGCCAGCCCCGCACTGTACATGTCACAATCTCATGGAGGCAAGTACATTTATTGTGCCCATGTGACAGATGAAGAAACTGAGGCACAACATGATGAACAAGATAGAGTCAGGCTTTGACCCCTAGGTCTTCTGATCTCTGAGCTACAGTCTGAAACACTGGCTGGTCACCACACAAGGCCAGGGAAATGTTCAGAAGCCTGAAGAAGGCTGTGAGGAGGTGGACAAGGACTGGCGAGCAGTGGGGCATGCAATGGCAGTGGCCATCCTTTTGCATTGACTGTCTGGTAGGTACCTGTGCTAAGGTCAGCCAGGACGGGCTGACTCCTCACACTGAAGGGCTTACCTGATGCCTTCTCTCCAGGGAGGAAGACCAGCCAAACATCAGCTAGCAGAGGCTATTGTTGCCAATTTAGGGGTAGAAAAGATGGAGACAGAGCTCAGCCTGCTCCTCAGGTTCTGAGGGTAGCCTTACCCTGCAGTTCTCCATTTATCCTTTTTCTGTCCTCGTCACCCCAGGCCTTGGCACATGCTGTTTCTTCCACACTACATCACTCTTCCTTTAAGTCTAAGGCTTGACTCCAGGAGCCCTCACAAAGCCACCTGATCATCTAGCCCACAGCTGTCCTCCACGCTGGGTCTGGTTTGTCACTTGTGCTCCCCCTCGCCAGGTGTGTCCTGCAGCCTCTCATACAGAAAGCCCAGCACCCTATGAGACAAACACTCCTGGCAAGTATACCAGGACAGATCGAGGGACAACAGGAGCCACAGCTACCATGTGCCTTTTTAGGGATACTTTTTAGGGATCCCTTGGAAGTTACTGCTTTGGGTTGGTGAGGTATTAGAGTTGTTGTCTATCTGCCCATATCAGTCAGTCAACAACAACGCAAGGTAGCAACTGGCAACTGTGCCTGCGAGCCCAGATGGCGTGAGAAGCAGGGCCTAGGAGTTCATGGGACTCAAGCCCTTGGAAAAACAGCAGTCAGAGAGCCCAGTCACTTAAAACTTCTTCCAGAGGCCAGCCCCACAGCCTGGGAAGTCAGCTCTGGGTGCACTCTGTAGCGCCCAGAGTCTCCCCCGGTACCAGAGCCTCCCCTGGGTGCAAAGGCTGCACTTCTTGCTGCTGCATGGTGGCCGCTGTAGAGGGCAGCTGTGGCACTTGTTCTCACAGTGAGGAGTGGGTGCTGAGCCAGAGGAGGTCAGGAGTACAGGAGCGAGCAGATGGCACTTACTTGTTCTTCCATCTCCCACCCTTTACCCCAGACCCCCGACCACCCCACCCTCAGCCCGACTCATCCCTTCCCCTCTTCCCCAGCTTCCCTCCCCCACTCGCACCTCCCCAAGGACAAGCAAAGTTATTACAATAATGAATTAGCCAGCCCGCTTACCGCCGCCACTGGCGAAGACAATTATCCCCCCCTCACATCCCTAGCCGCTGCTCTGCTCCCTCATAAAGACAGGCTTTTGGGGCCGCTTTGTGCTTTGATTGGAAATGAAGAGATTGCTAATTAGGGAACACCTGCTGGGACCCGGGCTGGCAGGGACAATGTAGGACCAGGACAGACCAAGTGGCCATTGTAGGCTGGCCGTGTGTGTGTGTGTGTGTGTGTGTGTGTGTGTGTGTGTGTGTGTGTGTGTGTATGCACTCACATGTGCATGCCCCCACGGGGTGGTGGAGGGAAGCTAGAGGAAGAAAAGAGAGCGGTGCCTTGCAGACGCCTCAGTGATTTAATCCAACTCCCGGCCACCACCCCTTGAAACCATAAACAAAACTCAGACATTTTATGGTGCTTTTCACCTTTTAAAGGATGCTAATTTGTTTATGGGCGGCTGTAATTCTGCCTGTGTTTGCACAGGTTGGCACAGGCTGGGATGTGTAGTGCACAGCGGCAGGATGCACAGAGCTTCCCAGGTCCCTGTGGAGGGATGAGGTGGGGAATCGGTGCCCAGAGGTGACCTGCTGGCACTGGACAGCCTAGTAGCAGTGACAAGTACATGAGCTCAGAGGGTAATTAAACCCAAGATTGACTTCATTCTTTATTCTTGTAACCCAAGATTGACTTCATTCTTTATTCTTGGGAACTACCTAGCTCTCCTTACCCTTTCTTTCCTCTTAAATTTTTATTATTACCGTGTATATATGATCTGGTGGGAGGCAGTGCCAGTGTGCTACAGTGCACATGTGGAGGTCAGAGACAACTTTGTGGAGCTGGTTCTCTTTCCACCTTTACCTAGGTTCTGGGGATCGAACTCAGATCATCCAACTTGTGCAGCAATTACTTTACCCATGGGCCATCTTGCTAGCCCTGTCCCCACTCTTTCTTGGGCTCTCAATCTTGGTGGTGGCTCCTTTCCCAGAATAAAGGATTAGTTTAGCTCTGGGAGGGGGAGGGTTGAGGGGGGCAGGGGCACACAGATTCCCAACTCCTTTCTCCTAAACACCATAAAATATGGCTGGCTGAGCCCCTTCCTTGTCTCACGAGCCTGAGACCCATAGAAAGCATATGTGGAAACACATCAGAGGACTAAAGCAGGAGAGGGAACTGTACAAGAAGGGCCATGAGCAAGAGGGGGATCTAGATGGACCATGAGGGGCTCTGTGTGGGTCACCAGCCAGGGATGCCTGTCCTCTTTCAAGCAAGGACATTTTAACAGAGCTAGTGCACAACTCAAGGGCAGTACAAGGGCAGGGGTTGTGGTGGGGCCTGAGGACTGGGAGATGTGGCGCTGGCAGGGAGGGAGGCTGTGCACACACCCCTAGGGTACAAGACTGTACACAGTATGCTCAGGCTACCTCTGTGTTTATGGGTGGATTGGGGGTTCTGTAGGAGTTCCTTGGAAGGTGACAGTCATAGAAACTGATCCAGGCACACCTGTGTGGCACACCCCATTCTTGAGCTGACTCTGTCTAGTTTTGTCCTTTCTCTCTATCTGCCTACACCTGAGTGGTTCAGACACACAAATGTACACCCCCACCCCCACCCCTATCCCCACCTCCATGGAGCAATGGCTAAAATACATGCCCAACACCCTCTACCCTTCTGCTTACTCCAGGAGAACGTGAAGCTCATCACAAAGTTCCTTTCTTGACATAAATGTTAGAATGAGGCTGCTCTGATCCCAGCCTCAATTTTTCCACCTATAAATGGGGAAAATGCTTTTTATTTTTGTTTGGGGGATCTCCCCAGCAGCTCAAATGCTCTGATTCGATAGTGTGGTACAAGGTTGGGGTACACTGTACAAGAAAACAACCATATGCATAGCATTTGAGTATGGCCTGGCTCTGATTCCAGTGCTTCAGCTCAATAGCCACTGAGCAACCTTAGGCTAGACTCTTGTGGACTTTGCCTGTCTCATCTGTCACACAGGATGGGGAGACTCCAGCACACATCTCCTTGGATTGCTGAGCATGAACAGGGTCAGGAGTAGAACTAAACGGAGAGCTTGGTTCTTAGTATGTGCTCAGGAATGGGGCTGTCTTCTTCCTCTTCCTCATCACCATCAGCAGCAGCACCACAATCATTAGCATCATTTCAGCTGTGTACTGTTCCATGGGGTCAGGCTAGCAAACTCATTTAGTGTTAATATCCATTTAGTGCAGTTCAACAGATCTGCTTTCTGAGCCCTCATGCATTCCCCGCCCCCCCCCTCTGACTTGTGTAAGCATAGACATTTCTCAAGACATTTCCAGATCTTTCTGTGAGAAATAGAAAAGTTGATGGAGCCCTAGGAAACAGAGACTAAGAATTCCTCTCTCTTCCACATGAGGTCCCAGCACTCCGTGGGGCACACAGGCAGTCACCAAGGCAAGAGACCTCTTGGCCAGAGTCCTTTGCTAACTGTTGGCACAAGCCAGGCAACATGAGCCACCAGAAGTGAAGGACAGTGGGCCCTCTGCCTGGTGCCTGGGAAAGCCTCTGAGAGATAGAAACACAGGCCCCCAAGGGGCTGAAGTCACAGATGTAAGATCACCCAGCTTAGGCAACTGCCCAAAGCTGAGGATGAGTTCCTACAGGTGGGGCTGGGGCTGGGCCCTGAGGTGATGGCTCCAGCAGATGGTGTCCTGTACACTCTAGGGCCCTCTCTATGCCCAGGGACATGAACATGCCAGGCTCTAGAGAAGCAGATGGCAGGAAGGTTATTTTCTCTCCGCTGAAAGCATGCTACTGCCAGGCAAGGCCATGGGCTGTAAAGGTGGAGGAGGAGTGGGACTTGAATGCACTGACATTCTCTGAAGCAAACCTGGGTCTTCCGAACCCTCTTACAGTCAAATCCTGAGTTAGTAAAGGTTCATGCTTTTATGGTCCGATGCTTGTATGCTCACCAACCTCCTGTATCTAGTCATAGTCTATGAACTTAAAACATGAAGCCACAAGAAGAGCAGAGCTCTGAGCTAGACCAGAGTTAGGACTTCCTCATGCCTCATCTTCCAGCAGCCTTACAAACAACCCACATGGGATAGTTTATGACTTCATAAGCAGATGAGAAAGACAATGCAAAGGGGTGGATGAGCTCTTTGGGGCTCAGAAAACTAAGAAACACCAGAACCAAAGCTCAAACTCAGATCCGCCCAAGCTCATAGTCTGGACTTTTCCCATCCATTATGCTGGCAGTGACCACTGGGTTCCAATGGACAAGCACAGGTTCCATCAACATGGACTCATATCATGTCTTGAATTTCCTTTCTAGTTATGGCAGTGGGAGCATGAGGCAGTTATTGGAAACACCTGGAGGTGGCATTCTGAGTGGGGAGACAAGGGGCTGCTGAGTGGGCATCTGACTGGCACACAGAGTGAACATATGTGCCCCTGAGTGTGGATTCAAGCAATTGGGAGCTGATGCATGGGTACCTATGGGATAATGGGTATATGGACTAGGGATACTTTGGTCTTAGGCTTTACATCGCCACCAGGGAAGTGTGGAATGAGGTATTTTAAAAGATATATTTATTTATTTATTTGTATAAGTGTTTGACTGCATCTATGTATGTGCACTGCATGTATGCAGTGCTCAAAGAGACCAGAAGAGGGTGTCAGATTACCCTGGAACTGGAGTTGTAGATGGTTGTTAGCCACCATGTGGGTGCTGGGAACTGAACCTGGGTCCTCTTGCAAGAGCAGCAAGTACTCTTAACCAGTGGGTCAACTCTCCAGCCCCAAGGGATGAAGCATCTTAATGTGAACAGAGAGATTTGCTTGGGGTAGGGCAGGAGGTAGGACTCAGGCTATAGGAATGCCATAATGTATATCCATTATGGGTGGATGGGAGAGAGGGAGGGACTGAGTAGCCTGAAGTATTCAGGTAGGAAGATGCTTCAAGCCCATTGGAACTGGGTTACTTGAGTCATTGAACCAGCATGTCCTCATGGACCCACTCCATCCCCACAGCACTCTCAGAGCTGGGTGTCCACACCCTACCGGTTCAGTGATGAGAGCATAGCGTTACAGAGGGAACTAAGTTTGAGTTTGACATTTGTCTTTGCCATTTCCTAGGTCTGTCATTGCCCCGCCCCTCAGTAAGCAGATTAGGGAACCTCTGTTCTCTCCATGGCACACTGGAGATGCCATCCACTCTAGGGAACGGCATGGAGAGAAGAGGTAATAACACTCAAAGAACCCCAGTCAACATGCTCCTTTGCAGTACCAGATCCCTTGCCTATGTACTTGCCCTCCACACACTCATCCCTGTCTCTTCCCTTGAGGCACCCAGACAGGTTACACGCAATTAAAGCAAGCAGGTGGTCTGCTCTTAATCCCCACATTCTTGCCCCAACTCATTTTATGTTTCAAAAATCAAAGAGAATGCTGATATTCCTATGTTTTTTATGTGCAGGACAGGGCATTGACCAACCATGTTGCTTGGGGATAGGCAATGCCTCCACCCTGTACCCCAGAGGGGCAAAGACACTCCCAGAGAGAGGCAATCATGGGCGCTCCAGGCTCTGTTCAAAGGGTCTTGGGGAAGTTGTCCCTTCCCACAGACCAGAAAGAGATTTCTCCACTGAGAAGAAGCATGAGGAGGTAAGTGAGTCCCTCTTCCCATATAGGAACCTGAGCTCTATGGTGGCTCTATCCTGGGTCAACCTGGAGAGTGATAGAAGCTCAGATTCCAGAGGGGCCCTGTGTACCTGAGGGAAAAGGACCTGGGCGAGGCCCCTCTCATCTGCTGCCCCTAGTTAGAGACAGTTAAATCTTCACTTAGCTCCTTTGCCCCACAGTGCTCCTTTCCCATCTAAACACCAGTCTTCTGACAAATTTCCTTGATCAGAAGTTCCCACCAGGTCCAGAAGGGTCTCATAGGTTCTTTCTTCAAATAACTGACCAATTTGGAATAGAACTAACCAATCTCTGTGCCTCAAGACAGGAAGTTCTGAAGCACAGTCCATGCTTCCAAGCTCCCTGAGGGCCAGGCTGAGTCTCAACCAGAGCCGAATGCACGTTTGGTGGGCATCTTTCTGCCCTTTTTCTTTCCTCACCCCTACCTGGCTCCTCCAGAAGCCACTCAGTACAGCTCTTACTCAAGATTCCCAATCTCTGCTCTAGGGAGACTCATCTAAGACACTTATTTCCTGCAGTTCCTCAGACCCAAATGGCAAAGTGATAGTGGAACCCACCAGGATGAATTTGTTCAAACCTAGACCCCTATACACCCTAGCAGATAAAAGGTGCCAAATAAGCACAGACTCTCCCAGTCTGGGGAGATTCCAGCTTTGAACTTGCAATGAGCTCAGAATCCAGAGAGGTATTTCTGCCTCCCCTCGTGTCCAAATTGAAGAACCAGGACCTAGAGCCCCACCAGCAGCAGGGAAGCCAGCACAGCCTGCAGTTCACCCTGATAACCTGTTGCTCTACTGGTGCAGATTGGGAGGCCTCATTGGCAGCACATATTAGTGTCATCATGACTCACACCACTGCTGGAGCATTTTAGTAATCTAAATGTGAAAAGAGAGACAAGGATTGGGGACCAAGGAAAATAGCACCCTTAGAAAGGGAGTATACCAGAGACAGTGTCTGCACTAAATAGTCCAAGTATTCTCACTGGTCTCACTAAAGTTCCCATTATGACACTGTGTCTTATGGAGAAAAGGGTGGTACCAAACATTGGCGAACATCTAGGTGTCTCTGGATGTACCTCTGCATGACCAGCTACCCCCCACCATTGACCAGGAGAAAGGCTATGGGCTGTGAATGCCTCTGCAGAGAAAGAGAAGGCAAAGGAACAGCCGGAATCCAGTAACCCCTTGTCTGTGGAAAGTCACAGACACAGAGGATAAACACTTTGTCCCAAATGGTGAGCACATGTTGGACACCATCCAAGGTGGGGAGATATTCTAACACGCCTTGGGAATGTGATTAGCATCCTGAGAGCCAAGGTGGGTGGATCAAGAGGAGATCAAGGTCATAGGAGGGAAGGTAAGGAGTCCAGTTGCTAGTGCTGTGCCCTTGGCAAGAGACCCTCCCTCCGTCTTTCCTCCCTCCATAATAAAGCCAGGTGGTGGGCTAAGACAGAGACAGCTCACATGGAAAGAAGGGAGACAGTCCAAAAAGGGGGAAAGGAGACAACCCCCATGGAAGAAGGTCCCACAGGGAGCTGGGCTGATGTTTGTGTTAGAAGAGGTGATGGCCCACTAGGTTTGAGTTTCTGGGAAGATGAAATGTGGACACAACATGAGCAAAATGTGAAACACAAAGGGGAGGATGTTGCCTGTGGATGACTGAGGGAGGACGTAAAGTTTGATGTGGGAATGAGATGGGGGCGTGAATGTACAGACATCACAGAGCAGGAGATGTGTGGCATATATACATTATAAAAGTATATCCTGACACAGGAGCTTTCTAAATTCTGTGCAACTCACAGATTAGGTCTACATTTTCCCTGTGAGGTTACCTTCTCCTCCGTGGAGGTGTTGAAAATGATTTATGGGGGTGGGGAGATGGCTCAGTCAGTAAAGTGCTTGCCTTGCAAGTATAAGAACCTGAGTTGCTCCCCAGAACCTACCCAAAGAGCTGGGTGTGGTGGTATGTGCTTGTAATGTCAGCACTGAGGAGGCAGAGATGGGCAGATCCCTGGGGCTTGGTGGCCAGCTAGTCTAGCCTACTTGGTGAGCTCTAGGCTAGTGAGAGGCTTCTCAGAATACTATACATACATACATACATACATACATACATACATAAACATGCACACATGTGCATACAACAGTGAATGGTATATAGAAAAGCAGGGCGGTAGAGACTGGCAAATGAGGGCTAAGAAGGATTAATGAGCTTTCTTAATTGTGCTGCAATATTTAGAAGGGTGCAGAGACTTGGGGAATAATAGCTAGAGTTTAGGATAATTTTCACTGTGAGAAACACTGGACATTTCAAATAAAATAAATGAAAAATAGAAACATTGAAAGTACTGGACCAAGCTCTACATCTGTGTCAATGGCACAAAATGGTAGCTGGACCTGGTACCTCAGGCCTGTAATCTCTTCTACTCAGGAGGTTGAGGCAGGAGGATCAGAAATACAAGGCTTCTCTGGGCTACAAAATGAGTTCAAGGTTAGCCTGAGTAACTTAAATAAAATGAAAGTGGGATGGTAAGAGGGCTCAGCAGCTAACAGGGCTTGCCACCAAGTCTGAATTTGATCCCTGGGACCCATATGGTATAAGGAAAGAATTGACTGACTCCCACATGTTGTCCCCCTGATGTTCACATGTGCATTTTGGCACATGTTGTATGCATAAACACACATATGCACATACACAAAATAAATGAATAAATATAATAATTTTTAAGAATAGAAGTAAAAAAGGGCTGGGGATGCACCTCGGTGGTAGAGAGCTTGCCTAGCCTGAACGAGGGCCTACGTTCAATCCTCAGTCATGGTTAATCTTCGTTTTGAACCGGACTGAGTTTAAAATCACATAGGAGACACACTTCTGGCCCTATCTGTGAGGGTATTTCCAGAGAGGTTTAATTGAGGAGGGAAGACCCGCCCCCCCAAATGTGTGCAACAACACAATACCATGGGCTGGGGTCTCAGACTGAATAAAAGGGAAATGAAAAGGGACAAGCATCCATCACTGTCTACTTCCTGACTGTGTATGCCATGTGACCAGCTGCCTCATGCTGGTTCTGCCACACCCTTCCCTTCCACGATTGACCGTATCCCCTCAGATGGTAAACCAAAATAAATCCTTCCTCCCTTGAGTTACATCTTGCCAGCATTTGGTTAAATAACAAGAAAATTAACACACACACACACACACACACACACACACGTTTTCTATGGGCTACCTGTTTACACTGAGTCTTGTAGAACCTGTGAAAGGCAACATTAGATAGTATAGCTTCCAGGGCGGCCTTAAGCAAGATCCTTAACCTCAGTGCCTCAGTTTCCCAGTGTGTAAGATGGAAGTAATCTTCAAGGCCAGCCTGATTTACATAGTGAGTTCCAGGCCAGCTGGGGCTACAGGGAGACCCTGACTTAATAAGACCCCCCTAAAAAAGATGGGAGTAATCATGGCATCTACATCTTTCAGTCCTTACAAAGTAAGATAAACTATGGAAAGTTCTCATCACATAAAGGACCTTTAAAAGTGCTTTTCCTACATTCAGAAGAGTAATTGAAGAGGAGGGACGCATGGAAATGTCCAGAAACCAAGCAAGCACCAAACAACACAGCAAGGAGATGTCTCTGGGAAATGTCATATTAGGTTTCAAGTAAGAGCACAGCTCATGTGAGGGGAGATTATTGCAGGGCAGGGGCACAGGGTGGAACCCTTCACAATATGAAGCAAAAGAAAGGAAGTTTTCAAGCTTTAAATTCATGATGTGGTTCATCCCCAATGTGAAAACTGCAGGTTAAAGAAAAGATGAAGTTTTAGGGGATGGAGAACAAAGCATGTCCCCGGGCTCAGTATGGAAATGACAGAGACCCAAGACCACCTGAACTGTGCAAGTCCAATCACAAGAACCATTCTTCTGGGAAATTTGATGGAGGGCGATGGAAGGCCTGAGATCAAGGGTTCAACATATGAAGGAATCACTTATAAGTTTTATAAAATGGTATAGATGGGGAGAAAGGGGACATAGAGACCAGAAAAGTAGACTGGAGGACCTGAGGGAGAATACTTTAGAAATAAGTTAGACAGTAAAAAGAATTGTCACACAGCGATTAATGATAAAAATCAAGGCCATTTAGTTAAAAAAAAAAAAAAAAAAAAAGAGAAAATCTTTACAGAGGCATATAGGGACAGAGAAAGCAGATGAGACACGCTTTCCGCTCTGAGGACTAAAGTTAGATGGGGTTGGCGAGAGAACAGAAACAGACAAGGAAACAGCCACGTGGAAAAGCAGACATGTTGCTTAGAGACTAGCCTTCCTAAACAGGTTTTCAGTAGGCTTAGTACTGTTATTAATTAAATTATCACCACTATTATTGCACATGTATATGCATGTGTGTGGGCACAGTTCCACAGCACGCATGTGGAGATGAGAGGACAACTTTGTAGAGTCAGTTCTCTTCTTTCACATTTTAAAATATATTTTATTATTATTTTATGTGTATGAGTGTATTGCCTGCATGCGTGTAAGTGCACCTGTGTTGTGCAATGCCTGAGGAGGTTAGAAGAGGGCCATAGGATCCCCTGGAACTGGAGTAATAGATGGTTCTTAGCAGCCATGTGGGTGCTGAGAATTGAACCCCGGTCCTCTGCAAGAGCACTCAGCAAGAGCAGCCAGTGCTCTTAACCACTGGGCCATCTCTCCAGCCCTTCTTCCACATTTTACACAGGTTCCAAGGATTGAATTCAGGTTGCCAAGCTTATTCTGCAAGTGCCTTTATAAATTGAGCCATCTCACCAGCCCAACAATGGGCTTTTTTGCACAACTCAATTTACATATTAATTACTGAAAGATTTTTCCTGTTCATACCATGAAGGCAAGACCCTCTACTCCTGACTAGGGAAGATCTAAGGGAAGAAACCAAAGGCACTAAGCACAGCAAGCATTCTGGCCCAGTCATGCTGCTGCTGGGTTGGGAGCTGGTACCATTTACTCCCTGCCACTTATTTCCTTCCAGACAGTGTCTCACTGCATGGCCCAGGTTTGCCTCAAATGCAAAGAATCCTCTCCCTCAACCTCCAAGGCCTAGAATTCAGAACCGAGCAACCACATGGGCTTCTCCATTCAAAGCATGTTGGATGCCTGCCAGATCCCAACACTGTGCTGGGAGATGGACCCCCCCAGTCATTGCAACAGAGCCCTTGACTCTAGAAGACAGCTGTGATACAGGAGGTTCACTGCCCAGAGGAGCACAGACATTCAGGACAGGACCCAGAACCATCCCTGAGGATTATCTGTCCATCCCTTCCTACAGACAAGGAAACAGAGATAGGGAGACAAGGGCTTGTCCAAAGGCACCAGGCAGTGGCTTCTGGAAGCTAACATAAGTGATTGCTCAATATGCTGATATAAAACTCGGTTTTATTTCCGTACACAGCTTGGTCGCCTCCACAACAGTGTCCAGCTGCATCACTGGAGTGTCATATTTCAAGGTAATATTTCTGATATTTTTAGCGAACAGATTCCATGGGTTTAATTATAATGCATTCTCTCTCCTCTCTCTCTCATTCTCTCTCTCTCTCTCTCTCTCTCTCTCTCTCTCTCTGCCCCCGTTCCCTACCTTAAATGATTAAACAAATTTCTCCTAAAAATAAGTCAGGAAAACAAGAAAAGAGGAGCCTGGAGAAGCCAAAGCTGTGTGTGGCTGACAAGTATGACATTTCTCATTCCTGTACTCATCTCTTGCCTGATCCCTACATGAAGGACGGCCTCTTTTGCACATTCTCTAACTTTATATAAATGGTATCTGCCAGCCTCTAAACATTTTCTGAATATCCTTCCCTCATCAGTGTGACTGACTACCCAACAGATCTACTGAGACTGTTCATTAGCGTCACAGCTGGCCTTTGAAACTTCTATTCCCCTAAACAGAATTAAGGTAAAAATTCTACCTAAGAAAAATGTCCTCTCCATGTATATCTGTGGCCCAAGAGCAACCCCCAAACTCACAGGGACTATTTTCCATCTCAAGATTCTCCCTCTAGGCTAAAAGAGGTGCTTGATCCCTGCTTCCCAAGGAGCGACAGCAGATGGGCGTCTGATGGTGGAATTAGCTCAAGAGTCATTACATGAGGGTGTTCTCAATTGAGTGCCCCAGAGTAAATAGTAATTACACGTTCCTTCTAGATTACTCTCAGCCTGCGACGGGGAAGAAGAGTCGTGGATGGCTGACCACAATACCCTGAACATACTCACGTGCACACAAGCACAAGCACTCAGCCTGGTCACAAGTCTGGTTTCGGAATTTTCCCTTAAGAGTGTGATGGCAATTCTGACAGTCCCTTGAAATACACAAATCCAGCTCCCTCAGAGGCACCAGGAATTGCCTTTCCCTGTTCCCATTTTTCTTTCCTTGCTGAGTACTCCCAGAAGACATCCCATCAAATATGCGGGGAAACAAGCAATCCTCCCCCACACCCCAAGTTACTCTTCTCAGAGAAGAAGAATTGGCCCTACACACAAACTATACTGTGGGGACTCAGAACACTTACAAACATACAAGACAACCTATATAAACCATTTTTCTGCCTCCATATCTACACATATGCTGGCCTGTGGAGAGCAGGTTTACATACAGGGTGAAAGACTTGTCCAGATCACCCCTGCTCATTGTGTTAGACTTTTAGTCACTGTGGCAAAGCAACTTGAGAGAGGTGGTGGAGGTTTCAGTTTATGATTGACAGGCTCTGCTCTTTCTGGCCTGTGATGAGGCAGAACATCACAGCTGAAGGGTGGAGAGAGCCTCATGGCAGGCAGGAAGCAGAGAGGAGTCACAGGAAGGGGCCAGGCCAAGGTATCCTTTAGAGATATAACCCCTGGTGACCCAATCAGGCCTCACCTTCCATAGTTTAACCATCTTCCAATAGTCTAAAATTTTTAATCAGTGGATTAAGCCATTGATTAGATCAGAGCCCTGGTGATCTAGTGTCTTTGGAAACACCTAACAGACATGCCTGTAGCTGTGTCTACCAATCTCCTAGATGCCTCTCAGTCCAATCAAGACTAAATACCATCCATAGTTCCATATTTAGGAAGTAACTGGCTATACACGTGCAGCTACCTCCCATGGGAAACAGGTATGTCTTGAAATCACCTCAAGAGTAGCTAGCACCTTTTGTAAACTTTGTTGACCAGGAAGACTCTGGAAGGAATATAGGGCTTTGAAAGTTTCCTCCCTCCTGGCCTTTTTGGCAAAGGGCTCTGGAAAATGATCATAGCTGCCAACGTGCCATCTCCTTCCCCACCATAATGACCCTGAGAGCCTGTTATCTGGTAAGCACTGTCCAAGGGAATTTTAGGGGTCTCCTGTGGTCTCGGGTACTCTAGGAAGGAGGTGCTTCCAGCACCTCAATTTACAGATAGGGAAACTGAGATAGAGAGTAAGGAACTTTGTCCAAGATCACAACTGGTGGGAGACGAGCAAGGCCTTTGTCCTAGTTTGTGTTTTGTTGCTGTGATAAACTCTCTTACCAAAAGCAACGTGGGGGAGGAAAGGGTTTATTTGGCTTATACTTTCAGGTCATAATTCATCACTGAGGGAAGTCAAGGCAGGAAGTGAAGCAGAAACCATGGGGGAACACTGCTTCCTAGCTTGCTCATTGGCTTCTGTTCACTTGGCTTTTTTGCACAATCCAGACCCACGGCCTAGGTATGGTGCTACCCATAATGGGCTGGGCCCTCCACAGCAATCATCAACCAAGACAATCTCTTGCAGATATGGCCATAGGCCAAGCTGATCAAGGCAATTCTTCAGTTGAGGTTTCCTCTTGGTGTCTCTAGGTTGTGTCATGTCGACCACAAAACTAACCAAGATAACCCCACTGGGCTCTGAAGCTAGCTTTTTGCCCAGATGGCTTTGCAAAGGCCACTGTGCAAGGAGATAGATTATTCTGAAGCTGGTAAGTGCTTTTCCACTTTTCAAGGACTGTTTTTTCTCTGATTTTTTTTTTTTTTTTTAAAGACGAGGTCTTACTATGTAGCCCCAACTGGCTTAGAATTCACTATGTAAATCAGGGTGTCCTTGAACTCACAGCACCTGCCTGCCTTTGCCCCCTGAGTGCTGGGATTAAAGGTGTACACCACCAGGCCTGGCTTTTCTCTGATTTTTATTTTAGGTTATCACCAGAGAGACTCAGAACTGAGATCAGCAGGCAATGAAAGGATTTGTAGAAGCCAAATTCCCTCCTGAACCCCCACTGTGCTCATTTCTTCAGATGCTTCCCAAGGACTGCTAGCAAATTAGAAAGACTGGGAGCTGCTTCTCCAGGTGCATGGAAGTCTGGGTACTGCTGAGGGGAGGAAGGGAAGGGTGAGTACGAGGACCACAGAGGTACAAAACTAAGGCCTCTGCATATTAAAAACTAATATTAGGGGCTGGAGAGATGGCTCAGTGGTTAAGAACACTGGTTGTTCTTGTAGAAGACCCAGGTTCAAATCCCAGCACCCACATAGCAGCTAACAACTGTCCATAACTCCAGTTCCAGGGGATCCGACAGCCTCTTCTGACCTCCGTGGGCATTGCATGACACAGGTGCACTTACCTACATGCAGGCAATACATGCATACACATAAAATAAAAACAATAAAATTTTTTTAAAGTTTTAAAAAAACCTGATATTAAAATTTTAGGATCCATGTGTTTGGACAGGTAGCTCTGACCAGTTTTTCCACTAACTTTTCAATGTGCTTAAGGATGTCGGGGTTTGAGAGAGGTAAAGGCAGAGAACAATTTGGAGAAAATGACAATAAATCCACAAAGCCCAGGCAAAGCCATTTCCGGGTTCAAGACCTGGGATGAGGGGGCACAGACTAGCTGACTTACCGTGACCGATTTTGTTTCAGGTACAACGTTCTGGGTTCATCAGAACCAGTATTTCTAAACATGTAAATGTTTAAAGGAAGAGGGCCTCCAAGGCCTCTTTCTGGCCCTCAAGTGATGATCAAAGGACATGCACTCCGCAGAGCCTGAGCACCTTCTTTACTACTGAGCTTAAAGTTGGCATTGGGCTAGACCTGCCTCCTCTCACCCCAGCAGGCTATTCTCTGACCACCTGGGCCTGCAAATGGAGACAGTCCTCCCTCAACCCAGAGCCAGGATCTCTCTCCAGTTGACTTCAATGTTCAATGGTGTGTGTGTGTGTGTGTGTGTGTGTGTGTGTGTGTGTGTGTGTATGTGTAGTACCATACACCTTGTTTCTTGAGACAATCTTTCATTGATCTGGGACTCACTGATTAAGTCAGGCTAGCTGGTCAACAGGCCCACAGGGATTTGCCTATCTCTTACCTCCCCAGCTCTGGGATTATAAATACCACCATACCAGCTTTTCCCCCATCATCCCAGTCCTTCAGTGGCCTTTGAACTTCAAAGTAACTATAACTTCCCCAGAAGTTATATAGAGAAGGTATAAGGATGCCCTGTGCCCCTTCACCCTGCCCCCCCCCACTGACTTGTGCACTCGTAAAACCCACTGTTATTACTTAATCTCAGATATGCATGGGGCAGTCAGTCTCTGCAAGACTGGCACAGAAGCAACCTATCCATGACATTTCTCTCTCCTGTCTTAACTCCTCATTGCCGGAAACCCTAAAACATACGCACATACCCACATACAGAGCCTAATCAACAATAATTTCACTCCTGAATATTGCTAGAAAGATCACTAAGGCAAGCTAATCAATTGTCTCAGCCAGCCACTAGTCCCCATGAGATGCCCAGACTTTACATTGCTATCATTTAACTCTCGGCAGCCTGAGTTTCTGTGCTCTGTCTTCCTGATGTTCTGGGAGGAATCCAGTATCTGAAATGATGTGCATAGCTCTACACTGTTCAAAGGCCTTGTCTGTGCTAATGGAAGCAGACACTCTGCAGGGCTTCAGAGGGAAGGGCTCCCTCTTATGTGTACCCCCGGGATCAGAATAGGGGCCCGGCAGAGTCTGAACAGAGGAAGCAGGAACCATTGAGAAGGGGGAGAGGAGAGAGCCTGACAAATGAGGGGACCAGGAGCAGGAGAAGTACCAGTTTAGCAATTAAATCTGACATCAGCTTAGACAAAGCTTCTTTACTGAAAAGGATACAATTCTTAAGATTCACATAGGAAAAGGTGACTAAATGCTGTGTGTGTGTGTGTGTGTGTGTGTCCCCATTCCCTCTTCTCCCTCTTCTCTCTCTCTCTCTCTCTCTCTCTCTCTCTCTCTCCTCTCTCTCTCTCGACTTGGAAGAAGGGGGGCAGACAGTGGAAGGGGCTGGAGCCAGGACCATGATTAATGGGTCATGAGCTATTGTAATAGTTCACATATATGGGGACTGGAGAGATGGCTCAGCAGTTAAGAGTACTGATTGCTCTTGCAGAAGACCTGGGTTCGATTCCTGGCACCACATGGCTGGTGGCTAACAACCATCTATAACTCCACTTCTAGGGGAATCCAACAACCTCTTCTGACCTATGCACATACATGTGCACTTATGCACATGCAGGCAAAATACTCATATACACAAAATAAAAATAATAATAAATAAAATATTTTTTAAAAGTTCACACAGATGATGATGATCAGAGTTTCAAGTCACATAGAGGATGATCAGAGTTTCAAGTCACTTCTCCAGTGATCAAGGGATTAGAGGTGCCCCTTGAGTGGAGTCTACAATTCATTTGCATGCATTCATTGAACTCATATGGTACATTAGGCACTAGGGTCTTCGATAGGGAGGCTGAAAGGGAGGCAGTGACAACTCAAGTGTTTACTGGCAGCACCTCAACTGCTAGGAAGGAGAGCAGAGGAAGGAGGGAGAATAGAAGTTACTTTGCAAGTTTGGGAGGCATTGTGATTCATATTCAAGATTTCCCACTTCAATCAGGAAACAAAGGGTTTCTCTGCGGGCCCATGCCCAGTGGCATAGTACATCCCTATGCAGAGACACAGGGCTCTGAGGACTTGGGACTGGAACCTCACACAAGAGGACAATCCTTACAGGACCTAGAGCAGTGAACTTGGCTCTAGAATTCATTTGTCAGAGCAACTCTATTAAGAGGAAGGAAAACAGAATAGTCAGTCACCTGTTGCCTTATGGTCACAGGGGTGCTGGTTTTGCATCCAGGACTGGCCTGCTTTGAGGGTAACAACCCAAACTGACCTCTGAGAACATGGAACATAGAGGGTGTTGCCAGAAGGGCATAGACACCCAAGAGCCCCACTTCTCATTGGACTATGAACCAAGGCCCAGAGGGTGGACAAAATCCATTTCTATAGAACGGAAAAGTCAGACCTGCCCCTGACCAAGGGAGGCAGCCAAGGTGCAGCTGCCCTCTTTGCCCTCTCAGAGTGGCTTAAAGCTCCAAGTTCATTTGGGGTCAGAAGGCTTCCTCGGACACCTTAAGCTGTGTTCCCGATGGAGGGATAGCTGAAGTCTTTGTGACCCAAGATTGCTTCACCATGTGTCCAGGATAGCAGGACTTGGTGGAGGTGTGCCAGATGTCCTTGGTGATATAACCAGAGGTGTGCAAAAGCCAGAGCTCCAGGTTAAGCACAAGAAAGTGTACACACTTATTGGACCCAGGACTTGAGCAGTTCATCTTCCCAGAAACCCTGGGGAACAGATTTTATTGCTATCTCCATTGAGCAGAAGGGAAGAGTGAGACCTTGAGTGGTCCAGCAGCTCTAATCTCACACTGGGAAAGGGAGTTTGCCAGGATTGGAGCCCTAGCTGTCTGATTCGGGGGATATGCTCTTAACTACAGCTCTATACTGTCAGCAGAGCCACTCAGGGCAGGATGATTAACTATACACTACACTAAGCCAATACTGGAATGAAGTATAGCTGGTCCAGGTCTAGTGGCCATTGGGACAATCACCCCACAGGAAGCAAATGCAGTAGAGAGGAGAGTCTTAGGGCTTGGGAAGTGAAAGCCTCCAAAGGGGGGAACCACAGGAAAGCTTCAAGGGATGCATGGGGGCGCACCTGGACATCAGAGAGCAGATATAAGACTCACCTCACGTGAAGAGCTAAGAGAGCAGTACCCAGGTACCAGGGAGACAGCAGCTCAAAGAGCCCACAGAAAACATGCCAGTCAACCTCAGAAAACAGGGGAAAAGTTCAAGTCAAAGAAACAGAAACTGGCCACCTGGCCCGTCAGTGGCACAGGCACAGAGTGGCAGTGTGTTCAGAGTGCCTGCATCAGAGAATCTGAGATGAAAATTTCACTGCGGAGACCCAGGGCCCATTCAGAAGTTGTGTGGCTCTGCCTTCCCCTTCCTCCACTGCATTCCAGAGAGCCAAGGGAGAGAGGCCAGAAGTCTTGCCTAGGCTTAGATGTCTGACCTCAGCTTGACCTTGACATTGTTCGACCTTGGCCAAGTTGCTCCTGGCTTTCTTGGGCTGGATTGGGACATTCTCCACCTGCCTTTACCTGGCACGGTGAGCCAGATAGACTTGGAGGGCCTGGGGGAAGGGAGCCCAATAGGAGCAACTAAACTCAGAGATCACAGGCGCTGGGCTGACGTGGAAGTTCCTGTTCCAGGGGGGAAGACAGAGTCCTCAGAATTTCGGAGGTTGGTCCTCTACTTCCTCTGGGTAAGAAGAAGAACACTCCAGCTGCTGTCAAACCAAGTCATACTCCTGTCTCATTCTCACTTCTGACTGGAGGAAGAGAGTGATTGAAGTTGCCCAGTCTCTCCAAACCTTTAGTGAGCCAAGGACCCCAGTCTGCTGTCTGGCTTTTTTTCAATCTTTCATCTGACTCTGGTCTCTGTCTCCATTTTCCACTTTGTGACCCCCCCCCCCCAAATCTCCCCATCTCCACCCTGCCTTCCACTTTGAAGAGCCCAGAAGTTCTACAGCTGCCTGAAAGTGCTGATGACTTAACTGGTTTAATTTTTCTCCCCAGCAGCCCTGAGGGGTTTTAACTCTTTCCTCCTGCAGAAACCCAGCTTTTGGAGTTGAAGGTTTAAACTCTCACTGGGAGACTCATAAATATTCGGAGTCACTCTCTCCCTCTCTGTTTGATTAGGAAATGAGCCTTTAACTCAATGTAATCCCCAAGCCATTAACAAAAAAGCCCTCAACAGCTCCACTATTAGAATTTCACTCTTAACCCGCTGAGGATTGAATTAGATTAACATAACTACCCACAATCTGAGTTTATTTTCTATGCCAGATAGAAATGTGTTTTCAGGAAAGGCGAGGAGGGGGAGGGAATGGAGGAGAGAAAAAAAAAAGGGAGGGAAGGGTAATGAAATGTAAAAATAGAGATAAGGAGACGGACAGATACTGCAGAAGTGCAGGGAGGAAGAGAGCTGTCTTTGGTTTCAAGCCCCTGCCAGCTGCTACTTTTTATTCATAGGGTACTTGGAGGGACCTCGACTCTCTAAAACAGTTTGAATCAGGCGAGCACTTTCCATCCCTTCTTCACAGA
The DNA here is from genome assembly GCF_000622305.1 of Nannospalax galili. NCBI lineage: Eukaryota > Metazoa > Chordata > Mammalia > Rodentia > Spalacidae > Nannospalax > Nannospalax galili. Next base: position 3,759,217 of record NW_008329640.1, read on the forward strand.
GATTGACGGTCCTGCACCTGAGCCTGCCACATTCCAAAGCACCTGCTCATTGGCCCCACTGTCCCCAATTTGGGAGGAGGTCACGACTGGATTCCTGCATGTTCCAGGTGGCAGGGGGCACATAAAACCACAGTACATGCCCATAGACAACTGCTCGGTTACCTCTGCAGAGATGAGGGAGGATGCTAAGGTTAGGTCTGCCAACATGAAATCACAGACAGTCCTGAGCCCAATTACATTTAAGAAATCAGTTTGGGGGGGGGGTTGGAAATGAGTGTGATAGATGCTCAGACCACATAAAACTAACAGTTATTGAAGCAGAAAGTAAGTAATCAGAGACTGTACACAAATGTGCTGGAGTTTCCCCCAATTACACCCTTTATAAGGAAGCCAGTGGGGGCAGAAACCACATCCTGAACAGGAGGACTAAAGCCAAGGCCTCCATCTCTCTACCAAGCAAGCCCCCAGCCCACCTGAACATACCTGCAGATGGTTAAGGAGGGACAGCTTGTGCTTAAATGTTCCAACAAATACTCTCCTTTCTGTCCCGAGAAAGCTAATGAGAACACAAGACTCTCCCACTGCATTTAGTCACGAGTCTGGACCAGACAGGCCTCAATGTGCATGTTGGGAAGGGGAGGGGAGGATTTGCTCCTTTACTGAAAGGTTAAAAAAACCCAAGGCTTTCTTTAAAAAGCCACTGAGCTCAGAAAGTCCAGGAAGTTCAACTTTGCAAACAGTGGACTGCTCCGATTTCTGCACACAACGTCTCAATCACTTGATTCGCATGAGCCTTAATTAACAATAACCCACCAAATCCCACTCCAGCATATTGAGGAGAAAGCTTAGTGGAATTGGTGTATCAGAGAACTTGGAATAGGAAATGATAATAATAGTGATAATAATAATAATAATTCTACAAGGATACTTTACTTAATTCTTTTTTCTGGATTTCTTGGACATTATTTTGATGCTAATGACATTTCCCCCCTCTACCCCTTATTTTCTACTGGGGAACATGTGGAGTTCACTTCTAATTTCTTTTTCCTTCCTGATTCCCATTCTTCCTTCCACAATAGTGAATTAAAGATATTAGTAATTCAAAATAACGCAGGTAAAAATTTTAAAAACCAAGAAAAAGGAAAGTTATAAAAATGAGATCAAACTGCCTCTTGAAACGTATGCATGCCCATGCTATTTAACTTTCATCATTTATTTTGCTGACAAACCTATTTTGCTTGTAATCAAAACCAATTTAGCTATATTTGCTTTGCTTAATGCTTTTAAATTGTAGGAAAGATTGTTTTTTGGTTAGAATATTGTTTTCCTAAACAAATGCAGAGGTAGCATCCAGCAATACAGCATCAGTAACTAAGCTTAAGTAAACGGAAACCCATCATCAAAAGAATGAGGTACGTTTAAAAAGTTGTACATAGCATATATCGAATGCCAACACATCTATTTTCGAAAGTTTAGGGCTACTCTTGCAGAAATACCGTAAAGCTTATCTCCCCAACTACAGGAGTTTTGGTTAATATGACCCATTATCCAGAAACTGAAGTTCCAAGGTTCCACCAGAAGCTCATGGCAAGTCAGCTCTGGGGACACAGGGCAGTAGAGGTGGGAGGGGGTTGTCAGGGGGCACCAGAGCCACCGGATGTGCCTACCTTGTCTGCACACAGATGGAGTTGTTTCAAACAAGCCTGGCTTTGACAAGACTAGAAATATTAAGTTTCTCCCCAGTGAAGGATGCAGAGTGATGTGGTCAACAGCCCGCCACACCTGGCTTCATCCTTCCTGATATTCTTCCTCCTCACCCAAAGTTTCTTAACCCCTTCCAGACATGAGAAAATATACCCAGCAAGTGAGCCAGCTGAAGCCCACAAGGAAAGGCAGACTGGCTCTCATCTCCACTTCTCAAAGCAGAATAGCTCCATGGAGGGCAAAGGGGGTCTTTTTTTTCCTGGGAGGTGCTATAAACAAGATAGTTATTGGAGCTTTCAGGACCCTAACCGAACCTGAAAGCTCTCAGGGTGCCCCCAAGTCTGTCAGCACCCCTCCATCATCACCCTGAAACCGAAGCGAAGCGGGTCTTCCCCTCTGTCACCTTCCCAGCTCGCCAGACGCTGGAGCTGCCAGCGAACAAAAGTTTTCACGCTGGGAGACATAACCACCCCGCTGAGCTGCATGTGAACTTTCTCTTGCCCTTTTGATTTATTTACTTTCTCTCCCTGAAAACAAATAAAAACCAAAGGGAACCCACTGATTCCAAATGAGTTTGTGAAACCGTCCCACCCAGCCATGCCAAAACCCTCTGACCTTCCCATGACAGTCTGAGAGGTAACATTCTCCTCTCAGCCACGCAGGGATGCTTTAGTGAGCCGAAACCAGGATGAAAGAACAGGCATGGGGAGATATTTTTATCTATTAAAAAGAGAGAGCGAGCGCATGGGAGAGAGAAGGGGGGGTATGTGTGTAGGGAGAAGGGCAGAAGGCACAGGGCAGTCCGGGGAGGAGGGAAGGAAGAAGTTAGCTTACTTACATGCTTGGGCTGGCTAGAGGACGGGGCTGCCGAGGAATGGTCACCCTCAGGTGTTCCAGTGGCTGATGACTCGTTGCTTGGCTCCTCCGACACCAGCTGACAGTCCCCTGTCTGTGTCTCTTTGTGACTAAGGACACAGTACTCCCAATCTATAAATAGATCCCGACTCCGTGATTGATATAACAGGCAGCTGACAGAAAAAAAAAAAAAATCCCACAACCATAACCAGGTCTTAAGCAAAACAGGAAAAAGCTTTGGACTTTGAATCCCACCAAACTCTGTGCAGGTGATCCGGTCACCTATGGGCACCGGAAAGGGGGAAGTGTATTGGCAAGGGAGAAGGACCAGGGTTGGGCAAGTACTAGAGGAGTATGGAGGACAATGGCTTCTCTAGTGGCGCAGCTCTCTCAGGTCACTTAGAGCTGGTGAGGACCGGTCTGTGGAGAGTAATGGGAGGAGTCAGCAAGAAGTCCTGACCCTGTGAAGGAGCCCCCTCCCCGACCCCCCCGCCCGACCCTCCCCCATCCTGAGCCCTGGTCGTCAGGGCCCAGTCGTCAACGTCCTGACTTGGGAGTATTCGTCAGCTCAAGTGCTTTCCACGAAAGTTTCCATTCCTCCTGCCAAATCAGAAGGCAGGGAGGGAGCGGGGCTCTCTTAGCTCAGGGACCACAGGGCTTGTTAGGGGCCAGAGAGAAGGCCCCTGGAGGTAGGATGAACATGAGGAAGAGGCCCAGGCAGAAACTGGTGTCAGCTGTACTTTCAAGGCAAAGGCAGGTGGCATCCCCCATGAATAAAGGGCCCACAGCGACTACTGGTCTGATTTTTCCAGAAAGATTTTCTAGGAGCATCAGCTCTGCATAGGTTTCTTTTGGAAAATGAGCTCCACTCTTTGGGATACTAAAGGGTCTCTAAAGGACATCCCCTGCTCCAGTTTCTACAAGGTTAGGGTAGCCTCCCTGGAGCAGGTCAGGTTACATCTAGGAGCTAAGCCAGGGGGTGAAGTTTCCAGAAGATAGGAGATCATGGAAAAAGGACAGCAAAATGGCTTGATCATGCAGAGCCATGGGTCTTGGCTTTCAGGATAATAGTGCATGCTCAGTTGGGTAGGATGCCATGTGAAGTTCCCCTTCAAGGGGTCATGGAGCCAGCCCCTTGTTGGTATGGAAGGGACATAAAGCACTTGAAACTGCCTGATCATTTTTGTTAGTTTGTTTAAGGTAAAGCTAATCTTTCTCTTCAGGTTAGATTGAGTCCTTTACTCTCTGGGTTAGCAGAAACCACAAGAATATGTGGTACCCAAGCTGTTGAAGTCAAAAGCCCATTTGACCTATAGGACCTCAAATATTCCCTTTGTAACCTGCCACTGGAACAGAAGCTCCAGGAGGGTAAAGACCACCTGTTTGTCTTATCTTACAACCCAGGGTTACCATTGGTATTGAATGTGGACTGACTGACTAGATGGATGAATGAATGTGTGAGTGAATGAATATGGTGCCCAAGACACTGTCACTTGGAGTCACTCTTTATGAGCACGCCCCTGATAAAGCAGAGAATTGGGATTAAGACTTTGGCAGACAGAGTCTGACAAGCCATCATTTACTCATAGTTCTGTCTGAGAACCACCATACTTCTGGACACCAAGCTAGTGTGACTAGCGGCCACCAAGTGTGTTCCTGTAACCAGCCTGGCCATATGCAGGGTAGCCAGCCAGGGTTGCTGATGGGAAGGCAGAGAGCTCTTTAGAGGTGAGGCAGGGCTTGGGAGGGGGTCCTCCGCTGATGACTGGAGTCAGATGTTTTTGGCACACATTCCCCACCAAGGCTCCTTCCTGGGGAAAACCCTCTTCAGGTATGGAATGAGCCCTTCCTTTCATGATCGTCTTCCTCTGCACAATCTTCAGCTGGCCATCTGGCTTCTTACTGACCCCTCACTGCTTCCTGGCAGAAGCCCTGTGTGTATGTTTTTCTCTGTGGCAGCAACCCCCCCGTGGGTCACAGAAACATAGCACCTTCTCAGTTTCAAGTGTTCAGTAAAGGGGTTGAACATGCATTTCTAGAAGGCAGTGGCTCAGAGAGCCCCATGGGACCTTAGTTTTGGCTCTTATCCTCCAACTGATATCTGAATTGGTCCAATCTCAGTCTCATCTCTCCCAACTGAACTCAGTCTTGGAGTCACATCCCTTTTGAGCTGCCAATGGGATCCCAATGATAACCCACAGAGCTCTGTTGAATGCTGGTAATCTTTGTGGGTGGCCACTGGCCTTTGCTTTCTGGAGGCTCTACAGAGCATCACTGTTGTCATGAAACCTGTCCACCTGCCTTGGCCCCTCAGGGCTCCTACTTCCACACCCCAGCCCACCTGACTGACTAGTTGAATTGGAATCTTTCCTCTTTTACTTGTTACTATGGAACTCGAGTGAAATCCCCTACGCCTTTGAGCTTCGCTTTCCTCATTGGCAACTGGAAATTCTAAGGACCTAACTCACAAAGCTATCATAAGGACAAAATGGCTCAACTCAAGAAGATGCTTAGGACAGAACCTGGCACATAGCATGTCCAAGAATCCACGTTGCCTGTTTGTACTGGAGGTGTCCCCTGCCCACCTTCATCACTTCTCTAGCCTGCTTTGGTTCTTCCTAAAAGCTACAGGTAACACTGGAAAGGAAAGTAGCTGATGGTAACACGCACTCTGGGCCTGCACAGCCTGGCCGGAGGTCAGAGGTCCGGAAGAGAAGACTGTGTGGGACTTTGGGAGTTTCCCACGGGCAGGGAAAGAGAAGACCAGGAAGGCTCAGAGGAACCTGGATCCTGCCCTGTGACTGTGCCCACCACCCCCAAAAGCCAGGCCTTCAATATTCCAACCCTTTTTCCAGAGATGCCCCCATTCACTTTGAGTATCCTAGCATCCCAAGATAATTAAGAATCCTCTGCCTCCTTGAGCTTCCATCCAGCAGTCAGCCACTGCCTAGCTTTAAAACGGGTGATTCAGGTGACAGAGAGATGGCTTATCAGGTAAGGGTACTTGCCACCAAGCCTGATGACCTGAATTTGAACCCCAGAACCCACATGGTAGAAGGGGAGAACCAACTCCCACAAGTGGTCCTCTGATGTCTCCATGCCAGGTGATCCAGGGGGCTGGAGAGATCGCGCAAAGTGCTGGCCTCGCAGAGATGAGAACCTGAGTTCAGATTCCCAGAACCCATGTAAAAAGCTAGGTGTGGTGGCATGTACCTGTAATTATAGTGACGACCAGAGAAGGGGCAGAGACAGTGGATCCCTGGAAGGAAACAGGCCAGCTCACCTGACCTATGTGTCAAAGTTCCAGGCCAATGAGAGACTCTGCCTCAAACAGAAGGTAGAAGATTCCTGAGGACACATCCAAGTTGTCGTAGCATCTTCGAACATACCCTGTGGACATACACACCTGCATCCCTCCGCCCATATACATAGACAAAACTAAAACAGGAGCTGCTGAGTCTCACATCATTGCAAGCCAATTACCTGCTCTGCTCCATGAACGTGTAAGCTCCTCCTCCTTCAGAGGCACTCCGAATTCCTTGGTCCTTCGTGCGTGTTCCCTCTTGAACCCTGTTTGGTTTTGCTTTTAGTGTGCAATACATTCACATAACTCTGCCATCTCGAGGCATACCCTTAAATCACATTTAGATCATTCACGTATTACACAATGATCACCACTACATATCTAGTTCTAGAACATTCACAGTACCCCCAAGAAGAGCCCATCATATTAAGCAGTCATCTTCTATACCTTCCTAGATTAGTCTTTGAGGGGCCACCCCAGTGTAATACCACTGGCTGGGTGGCTTAAGCCAGAGAAATTTATTTCTCTTCAACATATACATTCTGGGGACCTCAGCATCTGGCAACTGATCTTCTGTCTGTTTCTGTGAATTTCCTAATATAAGTACTTCTTTTTTTAAATGTGTATGAGTGTATTACCTGCATGTATGTAAGTGCACCTATGTCATGCAATCCTGTGGAGGCCAGGAAGAGGGTGCCAGATCCCCTAGAAAGCCACCATGTGGGAGCCAGGACCTCAGCATCTGGCAACTGATCTTCTGTCTGTTTCTGTGAATTTCCTAATATAAGTACTTCTTTTTTTAAATGTGTATGAGTGTATTACCTGCATGTATGTAAGTGCACCTATGTCATGCAATTCCCACAGAGGTCAAAGAGGACATTGGATCCCCTGGAACTGGAGTTACATATGGGTGCTTGGAATCAAAACTGGGTTCCTGTGCAAGAGCAGCCAGTGCTCTTAACTGCTGAGCCAACCCTCCAGCCTTCCCCTACTAAATTCTTAAGGCCCTGTGGCCATAGCCACCTTGCAGTCATGTGGTCTGTTAGGCCTCTGTTTCATACCACCCCAGTTCTTGCCCCCTGTGTTTAGAGTGAGCCTTTGAGCCTTAACATTCAATAAGTTTGTGGCTATTTCACAGGGCTTTTCCTGTTACTTCCTTCCCATCCTCTCACAGGAAGAATTACTGTTCTAAATTGGTTTGCAAAGTCTGGATAATAAAATGCCCTAAACTATGTGACTTTGAACAACAAATTATTGGCTCAGAGTTCTCAAAGCTAGAAGTCCAAGATCAATGTAGAGTTGTTTCCCTTTGAGCCTGCCAGGGGCATCCATTTTATGACTTCCCCTGGCTTCTGGGGATTGCTGGCCATTGTTGGTGTCCTTTGGTTTGTAAAGACAGCTGCACATGACATTGTTCGTAGGTGCCTCCCTATTTCCATCTAAACTGCCCCTTTTGGCTGGAGAGACAGCTCCATGGTTAAGAGCACCTGATGCTCTTACAGAGGGCCCAGGTTTGGTTCCCAGCACCCACATGGAAACTCACAGCTGCCTGTAACTCTGGTTCTAAAGGATCCCAGATCTTCTTCTGGCCTCTGAGGATACCAGATGTGCAAGTGGTACACACACATACATGCAGGCACTCACATATACGTATAAAATAAAAACAAATCTTTAAAAAAATTTAAAATTACCTTTCTGTAAGGACACAAATCATATGACTTCATCTTAAAGGGGATCATCCACAAGGAGTCTGTTTCCCAAGAAGGTCAGTCACAAGTAACAGAAGTTGGGATTTCATCATCATTTGGGGGACAGACATAACGTCTGCTTTTACAGAAGAAACAGTGGGATTTGGAAGGCCTTTCCCTGCTGGGAGACAGAGCTGAGAGCTGCACCACAGGGAAAAGACACAGGCAGAGGAGATGGGGGCTGGCCAGCTCCTTCTGCCTTAGGGATGTGTTCCCCTGCACTGGCTTTGTGCCACCCAACTCCAGCGTCATTAGTTCTGAAACATCAAGGTGACTTTACGCTGTTTACAAGGGACACTGAAGATACAGCCACTCTCCACCCCCACCATCTTATCAATTCATTTACCTTTCAGAGTTCCCTGCCACAGGCTGCCAATTGGGAGGGAGGAATGGGCCAGGAGCCACAGCCCAGGGAGGGCCCACGAGCACTTTATCTACAAAGACAATCTATCTGCTTGGGGACAGACTTAAATACAACACGGTGATGTAGCTATGCCATTAATCATCTCCAGTTGGGACACAGAAGACCCGGAGCAGACACAGTGGGTACACTGGCTCTAAACACAAGGACAAGGTTTCCTGGGGGATGCTGCTGGCCTCCTCCTTTCCAGGTGTCATTCCAGGTAACCTAGGGTAGCATGGCATGGAAAGCAGGGGCCACACAGCTCCATGCTGGTCACAGCAGGCTCAGGAAAGGAATTGGGAAGGACAGTGGGAACCCCTCCAAAGGGCGTCCTGAGAGGAAGACTCCCAGTGATGTGAATGCCTACTCTTGCAGCAGGTAATATCTCTTCTCCAGGAATATCATCTGCTGGGGGACTCACCAGGCCTAGCCATTTGACATATACCTGCCATCCCCTTGGGGATTCTGTTCTTTTCTTAGGGGAAGGAGGAGGGGGCAGAACAAAAAGTCAGGATGTGACACATAACACATGGCTAAGTCAACACATCAGAGGCCCCAGGCCCAAGCCTTCTCTCCATCATATTAACACAGGAGACCCATTTGGTATCCACTAGCTGAGCAGCATCCCACAGGCAAGCTGTCCTCGTTGGTTTTAATCCTACCTCTTCCCCATCCTTATCTACTTCTAGTCACTTACTCGTCACAGTCCAGATTAAGTGGGACATCTTCCCAGTCCACTCTCTGCCCACAGGATTCTAACCATGATCTTCCCTACCACCAACAGTGCATCTACCTATGCCACCTACCTCATGCCAAGTCATCAAGTGTGTGTTGACTTCTCAATACATTTGACTCGGGCCACAAAGCAGCAGTGGTCACAGAAATGATGATTCTTAGTGTGCCCAACTCTTTGGGAAGCACCTGATCTGTGTTGTCTTATTCAATCCTAAAATTGCTTTGATGAGCAGAGATTCTTTTCTCTGGCTCATCATCTAGGAAGGGAGCAGCCAGGGTGATTAAGCAACTTATTCAAAGTGGTATAGTGGGCAAACGGTAGACTCAAGATTTGAACCCATGTCTGCTTGACTTGAAAGCTTGCATTCTAAGCTGCAATTAGCCATCTCTGTTACAACCTCCATCCAAGAGAGGGCACAGGGAGACACAGCTGTGTGATGTTCTCTAACTAAAAGGATAGGGCTTCCACAAGGACACAGAGAGAAGGGAAGGAAGGACAAGGACCCAGGCTTAGTTGACTGGGTCTGCACTGGGCACTGTCTCTTGGCACTCAGGGTATCTTTTCCAGAGTTTTGTCTTTTGTTCTTGTGAAACAGACCTTAGAACCCAATGATTTCTAGGTTCCCCAGTGTTGAGTAGAATCTAGAGGGGGCAGTTGGAGCCCCCAGTCCCTTCTCCAGGATGAGCTCTAAACCAGACAAGTAGAGGAGAGAAGGAAGGAAAGGAAAGATGGAGAGTTTGGGGAAAGCCTCAGAGCTGAAGGTGGTCAGGGACTCTGGCATCTTATCACAGGTCTTGGATCTTGCTTTCCTGTAAGCTGGGGAGTGATGCGGGGCTCCAAGACTGCTCTAAAAGAAATGGGAGGACAGGAGACACCTCTACTGTTGTGGTCAGCAGGGAACATTCTGTTACTCTAAAACAAGTCATAGTTATCATTCATGTACTTGGGTCAAAACCAACAGAAACTGACTATGGCCAGGTAAATCGGAACAAGATGGATCGAAATGATACCAGGCAACGCACAAAAACTAAAAGAAAGACTGAGGGAACTGGGTTGCTCTGAGGTCTGGAAACAGAACCTGGGGGGTAAATTCTTTGAGGCAAAGTCACCAGGATAAAGAAATGAACAGGCCTAGCCCTGCCTCACTCTGCTCAAAGGCCAATGGACCCTAGAAAAACGCTAATTGGCTCAACCTGGGTCACATGATGATCCAGTAGCAAGGAGGTGGGAGATCCAACATGACAGCCCACCAAAGCTAGTTACGATGGGAGAGGTTATCCCCTAAACAAAGGATAATACAGAACAGTTCCCGAAGGAAATGGATGCCGAGAGTCAAACCTTACAAGTAAAAATTATCCAGGATTCTTAAGCATATGGATTTACCATATCCAAAAAGAAATGGGGTGGGGGGCGAGGGAACGTGAGCCTTTTGGAGAAGCAAGATTAATGGCGACCCCCTTCTCCCATCTCAGATTAATTACTGCTCTTCTGCCTGCCCCCAGCTAGGAGCACCATCTGGGCTCTGCTTCTCACCCCGCCAAGACTCTCCCTCCCTCTCTCCCATCATCAATCCTCCCACAGCTTCTTCCACTGAGCACATCAAACACTTTAAAGTCGCCTCTGTGCTAAATCAGAACAAATCATACTGCCTCCTATGGGACCTGCCCTCTCCTCCGCTTTCTCTCCCTAGTACACTGTCCCCTGGACCTTCAGAGTTCCTTGTAAGTCTTCTTTCTGCGTCACCAGGTTGGGAGCCAGATCACAAAGACTCGGTGCAGTGTAATGGGCTTGTCATCCCTTCCCACAATACACTCTTCTCCCTGTGTTCCCTCTTCAGGACGGCACTGCCATCCACTCCATCCCCCAATGGAAGTCTCTAAGTCACCCTCCTCTAGGCTTTCTCCCTCCAACTCTAACCCTAATCCTAACCACATCGTATTCACTGCCAAGTCTGACCACCAGGACATATCAAACTTGAATCCACTCTCTCCAACCCAGCCCTTGGCCTAGCTTTATCCCAAGCTCTTTTTTTTTTAAAAAAATTTTATTTTATGTGTATTCGTGTATTAACCTGCATGTAAGTAAGTGCATCCATGTAGTGCAATGCCCGTAGAGGTCAGAAGAGGCTGTCAGATCCCCTGGGACTGTAGCTATGGATAGTGGTTAGTTGTCATGTGAGTGCTGGGATTCGAACCCAGGTCTTCTGCAAGAACAACCAGTGTTCTTAACCGCTGAGCCATCTCTCCAGCCCTTATCTCAAGTTCTTTACTGGCTCTCACTTTGGCCATGTGGACAATCTAATTGGTTACTCTGGCCCAAGTGTCTTCCAAACCATTTCTATCCAGCATGTCATATTTTTGTTTTTTATGATGATGAGAACACATAACATGTTATCTCTCCTCTTAACAGATGTTCCAGTGCACAAACAGAATTGTTAACTCTAGGCACAATGCTTCACAGCAGAACCCCAAAGCTTAATAGTCTGGCAAAACTGACTTTACACCTGTTGCCCCCTCCCTACAACTCCTGGTGGCTACTCTTCTACTGTTCCATGAATTTGAATTTAGATGCATCGTGTCTATGGGATCATGCATTGTTTGTCCTTCTATGAATGGCTCATTTGGACCATAATGTCTTCCAGATTCTTCTATGCTCTATGGCAGAAACCTTTCTTTAAGGTGGAGTAACATTTCATCATACATATATATATATGTATATATATGTATGTATATATATGTATGTAAAGTGTACACATATAGATATGTTGATAGATGTATGTATCACATTTTCTTTATCCATTCATCTGCTGATGGACATTGTTCTCATAACTTGGCTATTATGAATTATACTACAATAAAGTGTACTTTTTGAGATCCTGATATATAGCTCTAAATATGATATATATCCAAATATATATAGCTAAATGTATACATATATCCAAATGTGATTGTTAGATTATGTGTTAATCTGTTTTTAATTTTTTTTACTTTTTATTGAATGTTTTTGTATTTCATATATAAAATCATCTTTCTACTCCTTTATACTGCCTTCCCCTTTGGCACCTCCCATAGGCCCTCCCCCCCACACACACTGGAGTTCATACATTTGTATTAAGGTTTATTATGTAAAGTTAATGTCCTAAGATGTCCCTCAGTGCAAGTTCATCCACCGGGGTTTAGTCTAGGTCTAGGTCTCTCCCATCAAAAAGACCAGCTCTTCTTCACTTAATTTTTTTAAAAATTATTTTATTTATTACTTTTTTATTTCACCTGTATGAGGGTATTACCTGCATGTATGTAAGTGCACCGTGTGGTACAAATACCCGCAGAGGTCAGAAAATGGCACAGGATCTCCTGGAACTGGAGTTACAGACGGTTGTTAGCTGCCATGTGGGTGCTGGGATTTGAACTTGGGTCCTCTGCAAGAGTAGCCAGTGCTCTTAACTGCTGAGCCATCTCTCCAGTCCTATTTTCAATTTTTGAGAAAGTATCATAATTGTTTTCCATAGTAGTGACATCACTTTTTACTCCTATCAATAATGCACAACTCTAGTTTTTCTTTTTTTTTTGTCTTTTTGAGACAGGGTCTTCCTGTAGCCTCAGCTGGCCTGGAAATCACTATGTAGACCAGGGTGGCTTGAACTCACAGAGATCCGCCTGCCTCTGCCTTCGAAGTGCTAGGACTAAAGGTGTGCGCCACCACACACAGCAATTCTAGTTTTTCCATATGTGCATCTATATGCGTTGTCTTCTGTTTTGTTGCTATTTGTTTTAATAATCACCACACTTGCAAATATGAGGTGAGGTCTCATTGCAGTTTGTATTGATTGTTGATTTTGTTTGTTTTTGTCTCATTGTAGCTTGGTTTCTCTAAAACGTGTCAAGTGCCTTTTTATATACCTGTTGGTTATATGTATATCTTCGCTGGAGAAATCTCTTTTTAACTTTATCCCTTTTCCCCTTTTATTTTCGAAACAAGGGCTTACCATATAGTCCAGGCTAACTTTCAAGTCAAGATCCCCTTGCCTCAGTTTAATGACTGCTGGGATTACAGTTGTGTGCCACCATGCTCCAGTGTGTGTGGGGGTTGAGGTGTAGGGATAAGCATGCATGCAGAGGCCAGAGGTCAAGATCAGGCGTCTTCCTCAATCATGCTCCACCTTATTTTTTGAGGCAGTCTCTCACTGAACCTGGAGCTCACTGATTTGGCTAGACCAGCTACAGTAAACCCCAGAGATCCTCCTGTCTCTGCCTTCTCAGCACTGGGATTGCAGGTATATGGTCACCAAGCCTGACTTTAATGTGTGCGTGTGCATGCGTGTGTGTGTGTGTGTGTGTGTGTGTGTGTGTGTGTATGTGTGTGTGTTTGTCTGCATGTATGGAAGTGCACCATGTGCATGCCTAGCACCTACAGAGGCCAGAAGAGGACATCAGATCCCCTGGAACTGGGGTTACAGACAGTTGTGAACCACCACATGAATGCTGGGAACCAAACCCCAGTCTTGCACAGGAGCAGCAAGTGCTCTTAACTGTTGAGCCATCTCACCAGCCCCACTCCTGGCTTTCTATGTGGGTACTGGAGATCCAGGCTCAGGTCCTCATGCTTATGTAGCAAGTGCTTTACCACCTGAGCCATCGCCCTAGCCCTGGCTTACAATTTTAATCAGACAGTTTCATTTTTGCTGTGGAGCTCAAAGAATTCCTCATGTGTTTTTGGTATCAACCTCTTGTCTGATATCTGCATTTTTTTTAGACAGGGTCTCTCTGTAGTCCCAGCTGTCCTGGAACTCACTATGTAGTCCAGGCTGGCTTTGAACTCCCAGAGATCCGCCTGCCTCTGCCTCCCAAGTGCTGGGATTAAAGGCATGCACTACCACACCTGGCTATGATTTTATTTCTAAACTTTCTGAAATAGACAAATGGTCTGTTCTGAGCTTCCTGCTCTACTCCACCAACTGTATATCTGTTTTCAACACCAGACTCACCCTGTATTAAACTCCCAGGATACTATATATAAATCAGGAAGCCTAAGCATCTAGCATCGCTCCTCCTGCTCCAGCTGGCCTGGAACTCATTATGTAGACCAAGCTGGCCTTGAACTCACAGAGATCTGCCTGTCTCTGCCTCCTGATTGCTGGGATTAAAGACATTCACCACCACGCCCAGCTGTATTTTATCTTTTTGAAGATATCACATGCAATTGGTTTCTTAATTTCTTTTTCAGATGGTTTGTGGTTGATTATAGAAACACAACAGACTTCATGCTAATTTCATCTCCTACAACTTTACTGTATTTATTGGCTCTAACCATGGGGGCACAAGGGGCTTCAACATGTGAAACTATGCCATCTGCAAGCAGAGACCACACCCCTTCTTCAGTTCTGATTTCGATGGTTTTGCTTCTTTCACTTGCTAATTGCAAGCTAGGACCTCTAGTCTTGCATGGGATAACAGAGCAAGAGTAGATGCCTTTGCGTCCTTCTGGATCTCAGGGGAAAAGCTTTTATTTCACTGTCAACTATGATGTTAGCTGTGGGCCAAGGTATTGTTTTGAACCACAGAATTCACCAAATTGATTTTCTCTTTCAAAAGTCTTCAGCGACAAGATGTCCATGGGGCAACTCCTTTGTCTGACTCTAATCTATATCGATAAGCAGGCTGTAATCCCATATTCCCAGCCATATCTCTCAGCACACCATGCAGATAGTTCTTCTCCCTGTACAGCATAGCATCCTGTTTCATACCTCTGCCCGGAATACACCTTTGTCCACCAATGACACTTTTGGAAACTTTTCCCTTGCGCTAGCCTCTCCCCTTTCCAAACAGCCACAGGGCTGGCTGACATACTCTGCTGTAGCTCTTAGCACATAATTTTGTAAACATTTATTCATATATGGGTCTTTGTCCTTAGTATGCAACTCCTGGAGGACGAGGACTTGCTTTTTTCCTGTTTATACCATCTTCCATTCATCCCATGACCAACCAGTGCCTATCCAGACTCCTGTTATTTACAAGATACTCTATAAATGTTTATTGAATGAATAAGTAAATGAATGAATTAATTAATGTGAATGAATTAAGCAACATAGAATAAGAGGATGGAGAGTTCACACAATGGTCCACAGGGCTCTGAACGAAGTATAACTCCAGGAGGCACCATTCATGTGGCTAGTGGTCCACATGCACTTTGTAGAATAGTATGAACTACAATTTGGGCAGGTATAAGTAGCAGCCCCATAAAACAATTCATTTTGGAACATGCAGGCTCTCTTCTAGAGGGAAAAAAAAACCAGTTACCAGTTAGCACATGAGTTGGAAAAGACTGTTAAGCAAGGGAACATAGGTGAGAGTTGTGGAACAGGAGCTGGAGCAAGCTTGGCTGACTTCCTTGGTAAAATTTTCTCCCAGGGTTTCCTGGCTGACTGGCCCCATCACATATGGTGGAGCTGAAAATCCAGTTGTTTTTTCCAGTCTTTCTTACAGCTAGAAGTTTCCATGTGTCCCAGTCAGACAAGGAGACTTAGGGGAGGAGATTGTTGGAGGGGGGTGGTATGGTGCAGACGGGGGAGATGTAGAAGCCACCTTGCAAAACAGTAGAGAAACTTGAAGAAGAAAAGTCAGCAGTGCTCAGGCTGTTGGGGCATGAGTGGAACAGAAGGGGTCCTGACACCCCAGACACTTGCCAAGAGCCAACCCCAGAACAGCCATGGGGGGATGCATGCGTCATTGATTGGGCTGCTTTTTCTTCTTATTGTTTTCTTGCTTGCATCTCAACATCATGGCATCCTGAGTTCCCCCAGTAAATGCTTCATGTGGTGCCACAAGCTGAGTCAGATAATGATTGTGAACTGGGCAAAATCAGTGGGAAAGCCTTGAGACCTCACACAGGCTGCGAATCCCCCAAATGTAGACATTGGGTCAGGTGCAGTGTCTATTACATGCCTATAATTCCAGCACTCAGGAGACTGAGGCAGGAGGATGTCAAGTGTCAGGGCAGCCTGGGCTACATAGCCATATCAACTGGTAGACTGTCAGTGATTCATTCCATTTCCTTCTTCCCTACTTTCGGTTTTTCCATTTCTGAGTCAGCTCTAAGAAGTTGGTATTGTCTCCCTGAGCTTATAGCCCCATCTCTAAATAAAGTTGTTAGTTTCAGGGAGGGTAAAGCCTGATGCTCCACAAAATGGTTTCTAACTAATTCACTCTAGTTCCAAGGCAGAGGAACAGGGGCAAGGAAAGAGCCTGGGCAAGTGGCAGCAAGTAATCTGTGCCCCGACCCAGATCAACTGCCTGTAGTTTCCTGTGGGGGACCTTTGTCCTTGTGGTGCATGGTTCTGGGCACCTTGCGTGTTGAACTCATATTCCCATTTTACAGATCAATGAAACAGAGCCCTAGGAGGCCCATTGACCCCCACCTTGCTAGAAGCAGAGCAGAGCCAAAATGTGAGCCACTCTGGTCTGCTTCCAGGTCCACTTTCCCCTCAGCCTGTTTCGCAAAGGTGGTGATACCTTTCTGCAAAAAGAAGGAGCTGGGGTTCTGAATCGGTGTCCCCTCAGCAAAGGGCTTCTGGCCCCCACTCCTGCTGCTTCTGTTTGAGGACCCCATCCCCAAGCCCTTCTGTTGTCTGACTGCACACACAGACTCTTCAAGCCTGCTTTCTTCCAGCACTGACATCAGGGCAAGGTAGGGTCACCACCACCACCGCCACCTCCATGAGGACTGCGTGAGCAACTCCATCAACCTTCCCTGGGGATTGCTGGGTATTTGCACCGCCACAGATTCAGGGGTAATTAAAAGGCACACAACCAGCCTGAGGGTCTCCAGAAGTCCAGCCTTGCTAATTCAGGCAAGCGGGGGTGGCTGGGGAAAGCTAAGAGACACCTTTTCACATCACTAGTCCTTCCAA
This sequence comes from Nannospalax galili, assembly GCF_000622305.1. Classification (NCBI taxonomy): domain Eukaryota; kingdom Metazoa; phylum Chordata; class Mammalia; order Rodentia; family Spalacidae; genus Nannospalax; species Nannospalax galili. The sequence continues at coordinate 3,775,873 of NW_008329640.1, forward strand.
TAAATCACACTGAATGTTAATAGCAGCCAAATGAGGCTCTGGCTGCGTTTGTGTGAATGAATAAATAAAGCTAATTTAATTAGCATATCCCTTGTATACAAATATCTCCCCCTTAATACTCTGGAAAGCTTGTTGTTTGAAGGTTAGACATTCATTCATGCATCTGACAGGCCTGGAGAATCGTCATTGAGGGTCCACTGTGTGTCACTGTGCACACTTTGCTAGAAGCTGGGGACAAAGGGATGATTCATATGTTATGCTGGAAGGATACACAGACTAACAGAAGGTAGATATGCACACAAATGATGAGACAGTGTATTAACATTTCTTAGGGCTACACAGACAGGGGTGTGGAGAAATGGCTCAGTGGGGAAGAATATTTGCTGGACAAGCATGAAGACCTAAATTTGAATCCCCAGCACCCACCTAAAAAGCTGGGTGTGGTTACACGTGTGCCTGGAACTCCAGTACTGGGCAGGGTGGGGACAGTCTAAAGGGAATAAGGTGAGGTGTGTTAGAGGAAGACCTCTGGCCTGGACACACATACACAAGTGTGTGCACCACACACATATACCATACACACAGCATGACATGCACACGGACACACACACGCACACACAGAAATGGACAGTGCTCTAAGCAACCACAATTATGGACCAAGTGACTCTCTGAGGAGTGGTAAAGGAAACCTTCGCCCGTACAGTGACCTTTGAGTTGGGTTTAGAAGGACAAGTAAGAGGCTGCCAGGAAAAAAAAGGAGACAGTCAAGGGTGGCCACAAGACAAGAGCTGGAGGTGAGGCTCCCAAGCAATTTTCTGTCATTCATATGAAATGCAATGCATGGCTTATGGGTTGTGAGTTGTTGAATAAAACTTGAATTAAATGATTTGATGCAGAAAATATTAAATGCAGAAATACTTTCTCTCTCTTTTTTTTTTTTTTTTTTTTTTTTTTTTTTTTTAAAAAAAAAAAAAAAAAAAAAAGAGGACGATAAATCTTTCACTGTGATATATCAAAATAAACCTGTGACTTAGTGCATCTGGAGTGTGTGGGTGTATGCATGTGTAACATTTATGACCCCAGTGGACCAGTGGAATACAGCTTGGCAGATAATGAACAGTATCAACAAAGCTCTTTTTTTGAGGGGGGGGGTCTGTTTGAGACAGTGTCTCCTTGTAGCCTCAGCTGGCTTGGAACTTGCTATGTAGACCGGGATGGCCTTGAATTCACAGAGATCTGCCTGCCTCTGCCTCTTGAGAGCTGGAATTAAAGGCATCTGCCACCATGCACAGCAAAATGCAGAAATAATTTTATTGATTTTTTTTTTTTTAGATAAATTCCTCACATAGCCCAAGCTGGCCTCAAATTTGATATGTAACAGAGGGTGACCTTAAACTTCTGATCTTCCTACCAAGATTCATATGGCCCTGGGACACTGTAACGTGGTCTGGAGTCTTCCCTGTGAGTCTGATAGGAGCCGTGCAGGAGGCACTCCATCCAGTTCAGGTACTGGGCTGCTCCTGGCAGGGAAACTGCAGCAGGTGGTAGACACAGGTTTCAGAAGCAGAGCATCATAGACGGCCTCCACACCTATGCCTGATTTCTCATACCTACAGCTCTGCTCCAGGTAGGTAAGGGAAGAATCCATGATGTCATCTGACATAGGATGAAAGCTTGGAGTAGTTCCACATACCCAAGACGGGGCCTTCCAGAGACACCTAACATCCTGTTTCCCCAACTCCACCAGCTCCTGGAATGCTTGGAGTGCCATAGAACCCAACTGTCCTTGCCTCCAATGGCAATGTACTCCAGGACCTCCTTGGGCCTGTAACAGCATCTCCTGTCTCTGGGTGGTCTGGCGCATCTCCAGTCAGCATCTTGATAACATGAGAGAGTGCTGGGTAAAATCCTGCCGTTCTTGGGCACAAACATCTAATGTCCGGCTTCCATTCATTCTGAGAGAAGAATAAAATGCTCTGTTCCTAGATGTGGGTTGTAGATTCTGTTTTAATACATCATTAAGACACCAGTAGTAGGGGCTGAAGAGGTGGCTCAGTGGTTAAGAACACTGTTCTTGCAGAAGACCCGGGTTCGAATCCCAGAACCCACATGGCAGCTAACAACTCTCCATAACTCCAGTTCCAGGGGATCCGACAGCTTCTTCTGTCTTCCACGGGCATCGCATGACATGGGTACACTTACTTACATGCAGGCATAACACTCATTTTTTAAAAAGACAACCAGTAGTGTCATGTGGTCATGGCAGCTCACCTGTAATTTCAGCCTTGGAAGGCAGAGACAGGATCCCCAGAGCAAGCTGGCTAGTGAGACTAGCTTTATCTGGATAGTCTCCGAGTTTGACTGAGAGACGCTGCCTCAATGAATCAGGTGGAAGAGTGACTGACTATGACTGTACTCAGCACATACACTTGTCCATCTGCATGCAAACATGCATATACACACATGCACACATACACACAAATGAAAAAAGAGAAACGTAGTAGTGCATATCTGGTCTCTGTCACCTCCTCTGACAGTGCTTTCCCCCACTATCCAGATGGCTCCTCTACTCTGTGGGGACCTCTGCTCACTTCTCTTACAGCCTCTGCCTCGTGTGAGGCCATCTTGTTGAACTATTGATGTGTCCCCCACTACAAGGTCATCTCCATGAAAGAGACTTCTGGAATGTCCTGCTTCCCAAGTTTCCTACATGCCTGCTGCCATGTTAGGTGTTCAGCAAACATCTGCAGAAGAAAGGAAGGGAAGGAGGGAGGTGATCAAGGAGGAAGGGAGAGTATAGAGGTAAGAAGGAACCCCAATTTCCAGTGGAAGGCCTCAGCAGAGGAAGAAACAGTTATATATTTTAATCTCACAAACACTTCTGAGTCAGTCCCCTTTCTACATCTCTCCTTCCACGCCCCTGCTATCTTCTTTTTATGCCCTGGTTTGCTTTCTCTGCCCCTTGTTTGTGCTTCCTGAATCATTTAGATAAAATGGCTGTACTAGGAGACCCATCTTGAAGTCTGCTGGAGGAGAACCCAGACTAAGACCCTCTCTGGGAGGGCTAGAATGCCCTGGAAACACTTTCCCTGATGCTCAGAGTAGAAGGTCTAGTGGGGTCAGAGGTGTCTCCCAGGTGAGGCTTAGTAAAATGGGTCACTGTCCCATATGGGGTTGTGTCACTGAATTTGGGGGTTGAGGAAGAGTGGACAATAGTGAAGGGTTTCTGAATAAACAATGACCACAATTAGTTCAAATAAAATACATAATGAATCTGAGGCGTGTCTAGCAGAGCTTGTCTGAGTTGCACCTTGCTCTTTACTGTAAGCAATGGTTCTAAACACACACACACACACACACACACTTTGCACAGTGCACACCTGTCGTGCCACACAGTGACAACAAACACTACCTGAAACATCTCAGCTCAGATTTGAGACTGTTACAGGCTATGCGTCGCAGTGTTTTTTCTGCTCATGACAGAAATATAATGGCTTCATTACTGTCAACAAAGGCGTTTAATGTTTTCCTACCATCATTCCTCAGCACGTAGCAAAGTACTGTATCATTAGAATATCTTGTGTTAGAACATTTGATTTTAAAAGTTGCTTTTTGAGTCACTAACTTGAGTTTCATAAAAAAATCATTAAATGTATTTTGGCTTTGCACTCAGACATAATTTCTTACAATTTCTGAAATGGCCCTAAACATACTTTTGCTATTTTTTGCTTGCTTGCTTGCTTGTTTGTTTTTGTGTTTGATTGTTTTGAGAGAGGGTTTCCCTATAGCCATAGCTGGCCTGGAACTCACTGTGTAGACCAGGTTGGCCCTGAACACATAGAGATCCATCTGTGTCTGCTTCCCGAGGGCTGCAATTAAGGATGTGTGCCACAATACACAGCAACTTCTATCATTTTTGTATTATTTACTTATGCAAAATTGAGTTCTTGATGATTATAAAATCAAAATATCAATCAACTCTGAAAAACATTGACGATAGTCTATGTTCTGAACTACCAAATAGTCATTCAAGCTTTATTGCTTTAAAATTTTTTAATGACATTTTTGTTTGTTTTGGATGGGGAGCAGCACAGCCCTAGTAGAGGTCAGAGGACAACCTGAAGGAGATGACTTTCTGTTTTCACCACGTGGGTTGTCAAGCTTGGTAGGAACACCCACCTGCTGAGCCACCTGCCCCCAAGATTTATTTCTTTATGGAAAAATGAGTAAGCACATCTGTCTCATTAGTCTATAAATTTGTTTTCTTCTTTAATAAATGTTAAAGTTATGTGTATACCAAAGAATTGTTTTCAAATAGATTTTCATGATTTACTATCAGTTAATGTTTGACTGGTATGCCTGCTTTATATACCTGTGTACCTAGGGTTACAAAAAAGTTTCTTGGACATAAAAGGGTTTTGAGTGGAAAGGTTTAAGAAGCTCTGCTTTAAATCACACCTTTGAAGAGACAGACAGCTGTGAACATTGGAATCCTGCATCTGGAATCTTGGTGCTTGGTTGAGTGTGGGCTTCAAGCAAGGCATCACTGGAGTGCATTTGAAAGCACAGAAAGTCAGGACTCCCTCTAGCATGCAGAATAGCTTGTGCTAATTATCCTTGATCTTGCTACTGGTAGAAGATGAGTTCCTGGAAGTCTCTAAGAGGACATAATTGGTCTGTGACTTGTGTCTCGTACTACGTGGTTATGAGAGGCTGGGGGCGGGTAGTTATCCCTCATGTTTTTCAAAGCTCTTGAACTTCCTAACTGTGAGGTTTCTCAATTGGAACTATGGTGACCGAGAACAAACTCATGATGACATTTCCAATTATGTTCCAGAACTGAGCTTTTGCTGTCTCTGTTCTTGCCTCTTCAAACCTGTTCTTTTTCTCTTAGTAAATGGATTTTCCACTCTTCCAAATGCTGGGACCAAGCCTCCAGTGCATCCTCAATACTCCTCTTTCTCATCACGTGTGGTCCCTCTGGCTCAGCCACGGTGCTTCTTTAACGCCCTGATCCAAGGCTCTTTCCACCTAGATTATTTTGCCTTCTATTTGCTTCTGCCACTGCCCTTCTCTCTATTCACCACTTGGAGACTCAGAATAACAGTCACTTCCATTACTGTGAGCTCTGACGCTCTCCCTAAACTGCCCACTTCTCCTCCTACCCTGTCCTCTCCTGCTCCCGAGCTCATGTCTCACCTGCTCTAGCCACACTGGCCTTCTTGTTATCCCTTTAGCACCTTGCCTGGGTCCTACCTGTGGCTTTCGCTCTTTCTGTTCTAGTTCCCTGGAATCTCCTTCCTCCAGATATCTGAACAGCTTGCTCAGTCACCTTCCCAGGAGACTTGACTTGGCTGTTGCAAGTAAAATTACAACTCAGTCCCTGAAACATTTTCTATTCCCTTTCTTGATTTATTTTCCTTAATGCTCTTCATTATTTAACAGACTACATGTTGTGCTTACTCTTTTATTGTCTAGTTCTTTCACTAAAATATAAGTACTGTGTGCAGTAACTTTTGCTTTATTGTTTATTGCTGTGTTCTGAGCCCTGGAACAGTGCCTGAAACACAGCAGATATTCAACTATGGTTGTCCAGAAAATGTATGAATTCTAGTCCTGGGCCAGAACCTATGTGATAGCTCTAAAGACTGTGAAAAAGAACCCTGTCTATATTCAGCTTTTTGCTGTGATGGAGTAATTTGTACAGACTAGTGTTCCCACTAAGAACAAATAGGAAAACTATAAAATGTGAGCTAGAGAGCTTCGGAGATCTCCCTGAACATTGACAAGGGGGCCTTAAATGCACCTCAAGCTTCCTATTAGAAGCTTTAGAGAGCTCCATTCTGAGAGTAAGGGATGTAATTTGTGTTATCTTCAGCAGCTAAATCTGTGGCAATTTGTTACAGCATTAATAAGAACCAAATGCAGACATCATTAAGAAAATGAGAATTCAAGCCATGAGCTGGAGGAAAAAATCTCTCTCTCTCTATTTGTATCAAGAATATATAAATAAATCTTACAGCGCAATAAGGAAAATAGCACAGGAATGTCAAAATATCTGAACAAATAAGATATACAAATGACCCAAACAGACACAAAAGAAAAGTATTATCAATGATCAGAAAGCTGCTAATTGAAACCACGAGATATTGTCACTTGCCCACCAAAGTGGCTGACATTGAAAAGATTGCTAAAACCAAGTACTGATAGAACTTGGGTCTATTTCTGGCAGGAATACAAAGTGGTCAGACATCTTGGAAGACTGTTTACCAGTCTATTATAAAGCTAATACGTATTTACTACAGCATAACTACTACTACCAACAATTCTGCTTTTATTCATACAAGATAAATGAAAATATATCCTGTAGAAGCCTTGTATATAAATTTTATAGTAATTTTATTTTTAATTAAAATTTTTTTATTTGTATTAGTGCGTTGCCTGAATGTAAATGCACCTCTATTGTACAATGCTTGAGGAGGTCAGAAGAGGGCATTGGCTTCCTTGGAACTAGAGTTACAGACAGTTGTCAGTGCCACGTGGGTACTGGGAATCAAACTGGGTCCTCTGCAAGAACAGTCAGTGCTCTTAACTGCTGAGAAATCTCTCCAGCCATAACTTTATTTTTAATAACTAAAAATTAGAAATAATCCCAAATCGAACTAACCAGTGAAGAGGTAAATTATGATACATACTATAACAGAAGATTCCTGAGCAGCAAAAAAAGGACTAAATTGCAATGCAGATCCATACAACATGGATAGAGTGCAGAAACACGGCAGTAAATGGATTAATTCAGGCAAAGAAAGAACAGGCTCTATAACTCCATTTTACGCAATTCTAATGAGAAACTGCAGAACTAGAACAGCACAAAAGAGAGCAGTGGTTCCTGGGACCAGAAGAGGAGGAAGCAAAGGAGCAGGAAGGAGCTAGGGTGCTGGAAATATTCCGTTTCTTAATTGTGGCAGTGTTAAAGGCGAGCAATTTTCTATGTATGAAAAACCAACTGGTAACTGTTTTAGGCGCAGAGGATCGTATGGTTTCTGTCACTAGTACCCAGCTTTGCCATAGTGACATGGGAGCAGTCATAAACAATTGGCTAGCCAATGGTCATGGTTGGATTTGGCTCAAGGACTAGAGTTTACCGACCTCTGGTTTATAGTCATTGTGGATTCAGGATGGGAGTGTTTTATTATATATAAAGTATACTTTAATACAGTTGATAAAATAACACATTAAAAGTATCAGGTAGCTGGGTTTACATTTGATTGCTTGTTTATTTGAGACAGGGTTTCACTTTGCAGCTCTGGCTGGCCTGGAACTCATTGTGTAGACCAGGCTGGCCTCTAAGTCGCAGAGATTTTCCTGCCTCTGCCTCCCGAGTGCTAGGATTAAGGGTGTGCACCACCACACCCAGCACATGAAGCTATTTTCGAAGCTTTTTCCTTAAATTTACATGCAGAAGCAGACAAAGCATACGTAGTTACTCTTAACCATACTGATAGATGTGATAGTTGTAAAGTAATAACTCATGTTAATTAATTAGTTAATTAATTTTCTTGGTCTTTTTGAGACAGGGTTTCCCTGCAGCCCCAGCTGGCCTGGAACGTGTTATGTAGACCAGGCTAGCCTTGAACTCACAGAGATCTGCCTACCTTTGCCTCTGGAGTGCTGGGAATAAAGGCGTGCGCCACCTGGCTCATGTGATTAACTTATATTTCCCTGGTGACAGCTAACATTGAGCATCTTCTCACTGTCCAATCAGACTTTTTGTGAAGAGATTCCTTGAATTTTGCCCATGTAAAAATTTTACTGGTTATATATTTTTATAACTTTCTGTGGTTGTTTATACATTGTGGATACAGGTCTTTTGGCAGTTGTGACTATTGCAAAGATATCCTTTTTTTGGTCTTTTTGAGACAGGGTCTCCCTGTAGCACCAGCTGTCCTGGAACTCACTATGTAGACCAGGCTGGCCTTAAACTCACAGAGATCAGCCTGCCTCTGCCTCCCGAGTGCTAGGATTAAAGGTGTGCACTACCACGCCCGGCCGCAAAGATATTTTTTAAATCTAAAGTTGCTTTTTTGTTCCTTTAACGATGTCTTTTGATGAACAGAATTGTTCTTTTAATGGTCATTTTCAATATCTTTCCTAGTGATTAGCAACATTGAGCACCTTTTTCATGTGTTTATCAGCCATTTGTATAACTTTTTCAGAGAAATATAGATTGCAGCCCTTGGCCCATTTTTAATTGGATTATTTAATTTGATTGTTACATTTTAGGGCTTCTCTATATATACTGGATGCTAATCCCTTACCAGATTTATAATTTTCAAATGTTTTCAAATTGGATTCTTTTTCTTTCCCTGTTCATTTCTTTTTTAAATTTTTTTGTAAGTGCACCCGTGTTGTGCAATGCCCGTGGAGGTCAGAAGAGGCTGCCAGATCCCCTGGGACTGGAGTTACGGGCAGTTGTTAACTACCATGTGAGTGCTGAGATTTGAACCCATGTCTTCTGCAAGAACAACCAGTGTTCTTAACTGCTGAGCCATCTTGCCAGCCCTCACTTCTTTAAAAAAAAAAAAAAATCCTGGGTGTTGCTATATAGCCCAGGCTGGCCACCTGGAATTTGGAATTCACATCCTTCTTCCTAAGCCTCCTTGAGTGCTGGCATATGCAACCATGGCTAACAATTTGGATTTTTTTTTTAAATCTTTTTTTATTATTTCCATCCCATGTGTATGAATGTATTGCCTGCATGCATGTGAGTGCACCCATGTTGTGCAGTGCCCCTGAGGTCTGAAGAGGCTTTCGGATTCCCCTGGAACTGGAGCTAAGGATGGCCTGTAGCTGCCATGTGGGTGCTGGGAATTGAACCCAAGCCCTCTTCAAGAGCAGCCAGTGTTCCCAACCGCTGAGCCATCTCTCCAGCCCCACGATTTGGATTTTTTTTAAAAAGCATGGACATGACCTGCAAGACTCTCTCCCACCTGCAGGGCCTCTCTCTGGGGTAAGTCGATTGCTCCCTCGGTGCCTTGGCTCCCCCACCCATCTCTCCTCCTAGCCTGGGTCCTGTCCCATTCCTTGTTTTGGCCCCCCAGACACCTGGGGAACTATCACTGCTTCCTGATCCTTTGCATCCAGACCAACCCAGTTCCTCCTCCGGTCCTGGGAGCCCTCTGGGCCTGGCCCCGCCCTCACCTCCCTCTGCTTCCCTGGACCTGGAGGACCCACAGGCCTCTGTCCGACTCACAGGCCTCTCTCTGGAGTAAGTTCATCGTGCCCTCCATGCCTTGACTCCCCCAGTCTCATTCACCCTCCCATCTCCCCCGCCAGGTCTCTCCTCCTACCTGGGTCCTGTTCCATTCCTTGTCTTGGCACCCCAGACACTGGGGGAACTACCACTGCTTCCTGATCCTTTGCATCTAGACCAACCCAGGTCCTTCTTGGGTCCCCAGGAGCCCTCTGGGCCTGGTCCCACCCTCACCTCCCTCTGCTTCCCTGGGCTGCACAACCTGACAGCCTCTTTCTTGGTGGCAGGGGCTGACCTTTCTGCTTCCTGGTCCTTTGCATCCAAACCAACACAGCTCCTCAGTTCAGTCCCCAGGAGCCCTTGGAGCCTCTTCCTGCCCCATCTCCCTTGGCATCTCTGGGTGGCATGGCCACCAGCTGCCCTAGACCAGCATCTTTCCTGGGCCTGGCTCCCAGGCCAGTCCAACCCCCAAATTCCTGAAGCCAAAATCTTTCCTTGAGGGAACCAGACCTTAGGAGAAAGCCTGAGAACATCTGATCCTCATCTGACTTGGGCCTCTGTGGGAACTCCTGAAGACAAAAGCAATTGGCCACTCCAGTATAAAATCAAAAGAGAGAACCAGAAGCTTAGAGGAACCAGCTTTTCATGCCCAAAAAGTAAACCACAAAGACACATAAAGTTTACAAAAAGAAGCAGACCTAAACTTGAAGGCCTGAGTCTCACACAAGAATCAGAAACTACAAAAGAAATTCACATGTCAAAATCACAGAGAAAAAATAATAACATGAAAAACCAAAATAACATATGCCCACCAAATACCAATAGTCCTCTAGAGGACTACAATGAGAACTGCCTAGAAATAATGCAGGACATGGAGCTCAAAAGAACAATTACAAACATGATAAAAGAATTCAGTGAATTTAAAGAACACACAAACAAAGAAATCAAAGAACCGAAGGAAGATAGGGATAAACTTCTGAATGAATTCAGAAAAGAGCTAGAAATATTGAAGACTACTCAGGCTGAAATGAAGAAGGAAGAGAAATACTCAGTAAGCCAATTAGAAACGACAGGAGAAAGTCTCAACAATAGGATAAATGAAATGGAAAACAGAGTATCAAGACTAGAAGATAAAGTGGACGAACTAGACCACTCAAGCAAAGATTCTGAAAAATTTAAGCAATCACAAGAATGGAATGTGCAAGAATTGTGTGGCACCATAAAAAGACCAAACTTACGAATCATAGGCATACAGGAAGGAGAAGAATCCCAAGATAATGGCATGGACCAGATCTTCAACAGAATCGTGGAAGAAAATTTCCCAAAATTAAAGAAAGACATGCCCATATAAGAGATGGCACGTCATAGTAAAAACATTAAACGTACAAAACAAAGAGACAATACTGAAAGCTG
>NW_008329640.1:3786890-3787272 GCF_000622305.1 Nannospalax galili
CAAGAAATCTATCTCACCTTCCAGGACAGGTACTACCTTAAGGTGGAAGGATGGAAAAAATATACCAAGCAAATGGTACTAAGAAAAAAACAGGCGTAGCAATTCTAATATCTGGCAAAATAGACTTTAAAACTAATCAGAAGAGATAAAGAGGGCCACTTCATTCTGATCAAAGGAACAATAAACCTAGAAGATATTACAATCATGAACATATATTCACCAAACTCTGGTGCACCCAACTTCACCAAAACAATACTACAGGACTTTAAGATCCAGATAAATCCCAACTCATAAATAGCAGGGGACTTCAATACCCCACTGTCTCCATTAGATAGGTCAACAGAGCAGAGAGTTAACAGAGAGACATCTGAATTAAACAAAA
>NW_008329640.1:3787883-3788958 GCF_000622305.1 Nannospalax galili
TACCCTACAAAAGTCTGTAGTCTTTCTATATACCAATAACAAGCAATCAGAGAAAGAGCACATGGAAACACTCCCCTTCACAATAGCTACTAAATAAATGAATAAAATATCTCGGAGTAAACCTGACCAAAGACATTAAAGAGCTCTACAATGAAAATTATAAATCTTTAAAGAAAGAGATTGAGGAAGACATCAGTAGATGGAAGGACCTCCCATGCTCATGGATTGGAAGAATTAATATTGTGAAAGTGTCCGTCCTACTAAAAGCCATTTATAGATTCAATGCAATGCCAATCAAAATCCTCATGACATTTTTCACAGGATTGGAAAAAAACATCCTAAGATTCATATGGGTGCACAAAAGATCTCGGATAGTCAAAGCAACCCTGAGCACTAAGAGCAATGCCGGGGGGATTACTATACCAGATTTTAAGCTGTATTACAGAGCTATAGTCATAAATACAACATGGTACTGGCACAAAAAGAGACTCATAGATCAATGAAACATCATTGAAGACCTAAACCTGAGTACACACAATTTCAGCCACCTGATATTTGACAAAGGGGCCAAGAATATTCACTGAAGGAAAGACAGCATGTTCAGCAAATGTTGCTGGCAAAATTGGATCTCCACCTGTAGAAGAATGAAATTAGATCTTTGTCATTCACCTTGTACAAAGGTCAACTCCAAATGGATCAAAGACCTCAAAGTGAAACTCAAAACTCTGTAACTGAAATTAAAAGGCTTCTGTACATCAAAGGAGGCAACCAGGGAAACGAACAGAAAACCCACAGAATGGGAGACAATCTTCACCAGCGACACATCTGACAGAGGTTTAACATCCAGAATATATAACAAACTCAAAAAACAGAGAATCAAAACAAGTAACCCAATTAAAAGACGGGCTAAGGAGATAAACAGAGAGTTCTCAAAAGAAGATGTAAAGATGGCTGTGAAGCATCTTAAAAGATGTCCAGCATCACTAATCATTAGGGAAATGCAAATTAAAACCACTTTAAGATTTCACCTTATCCCAGTCAGACTGGCTAAGATCAAGAAAACAAATGATACCAA
>NW_008329640.1:3789376-3789629 GCF_000622305.1 Nannospalax galili
TGCATGTTCTCCCTCATATGTGGATCCTAGAACCAAATCCTGATAAGTGAGTATGTATCCAGACATAACTACAGGAACCAGGATAATGGAAAGGAAACAGGGAGATAAAGGAAAAGAAAGAACCTGAAAGAGAACAGTAGGAAGCAGGCCTTAATAAGGGAGATATGGCTAAAAATTGGGTTAGTTTAATGGAGGGAGGGGGGAAGGGTATTCAAGGAACCTAGGGGATAAAGGAAAAGAAGGAGCTCAAGAG
>NW_008329640.1:3796277-3798269 GCF_000622305.1 Nannospalax galili
ATTGGTGGGTCACCTGTCCTCTTGATCAAGGAGGCCGAGGAGACCCCACCAGATGGACTTGAACCAGTGTCCAGTCTACAAAGAGGAGGGGCAACACAGAGGAATAATTTCTTCCACGCTTCCAAGCAAAGCCAGCCATCGTTGAGGAGCAAAATTGGTGGGTCACCTGTCCTCTTGATCAAGGAGGCCGAGGAGACCCCACCAGATGGACTTGAACCAGTGTCCAGTCTACAAAGAGGAGGGTCAACACAGAGGAATAATTTCTTCCACGCTTCCAAGCAAAGCCAGCCATGGTTGAGTAGGACCTTTGACTTAGCTTCACATAGGCAGAACTGGTAAAAGAAAGGAACAGGGTCTCCTCCCAAGCCCATGTGAACCCTGAGAACAGAGCCTCAAATGTCCTTAAAAGTAAAAATAAATTGGTTTATCTGGGCCAACTGTATGGCCTTAAACACCCCAAAGGAAAGTATAACCAAAGATTAAAGGGGCCAATATAATTTTTTTAAGAGTCCATATATATAGCTAAAGGCTACATAACAAGCAACAATACCAGAAAGGAGATACCTTCTTTTGAGTTGATGGCCAGGATGGCCAAAGTGACTCCCACAACATAGAACTGGGAAAATGAACAGCAGACCCCAATCTTATCTAAAGGAATATTGACAACTGATCACTGCTAGATAAGGAACAGCTGACCTTCCTGAAACAAAGACCTCTAGATATGCTGAGTAGATTCACCGGATGGGGTGCTGACACCACAGCAGACAGTAGCAGGGATATCAGAGTATAAGGGCTGTAGTCGGGCAGGGAGGCTATGGGAGGGTTCCATTTGGGAAGTGGGTGTATAGTTGAATAAGATGGTTTGGGATGTTCTATGTGATATACACACAGAAAAAAAATCAACCTTAAAAAATGCATTATATTTGAGGAGGAAGCATGGAAATTAACATCATGTTAATTAGTAGAGGTGATAAACATTACCATTGAAATCTAACTGATGACTTTATAGACATACACAGGCGTCAAGGATCCAAGTGCAACCGATTATGACTAGTAATAATCAGATATACATGCACCAACATCTCAGTGTTAGTAACAAAAACAATGAGTCTTTCTACAAGGAACAATATATTCTAAAATGAAATGGAGATCTTTTTTAAAGGTTAAAAACTCATCCAATTTTATGTCTTACTGGGCTTATACTGAGTTCAATATTGCATAAGTGTATTAATTCAACTGTGGACATAGAAACTTACAGCCACCTGTGAAAGAGATATACTCTTGCTCTGGAGTGTGTTACTGAGTATGTTAAAGCTGTAATGAAATGCTTCTTCTAATCATGTAGTTATTAAAAATAAAAATAAAGCTTCCATGCATCTTCCCTTACCAGAAGCCAGCCATGGGCTCTCCCACCAATCCTCTGCAAACTGCCTACAAGAGCACCAATCAGATCTCTCGAATTTTCTTATCTCTTTGGGATCATTCTTTACAAGATGTCCCACACAGCTTTTTTCACCTTTTCTACTTTTTCTCAGGTGAATAGACCCATCCCCTTCATTCTTCCAAACAGCACCAGGTTTTCTGTTAGGTAGACACCCCAAACTTCACCTAACCCTACTGATGGATATTCATGATCACGGAGTTCTGATGCGAACTTGTACCATTGAATTGCTACTAGACTAATCTAACTGCCACTCCAAATTCTACCCCAAATCAGCTTCCAGAAAAGTTCCAATATCCCTTTGCATTCAGGGAGAAGAACTGTGAAGACAATGTGAACTTAAGGGAACCTCTTTAGAAGAGAATAAAGAAAAGGCTAGTGGTGTAGACAACACCAAAGCCTTCGAAGTGTGTTCCTCTCTCATTCGTTGTCCATGGCAGTTGTTCTGTGTGTGGACCCTTACCGATGGGCTTCCCTATAGGCAACTACAAACTTCAGCTTCGGTGCCTCTCCTCCCCCTCCTCCTCTCCCTCCTTCTCCTCCTCCTCCTC
>NW_008329640.1:3798326-3811570 GCF_000622305.1 Nannospalax galili
AACACCAAAGAAAGAAGGCTGGCTGCATGTGAATATCTTAGCATTAGCTAAGGGATTGTTTACCCATTGAGTCTAGATTTTAGTTATATAAAAGAATTATTGGCAGCCGATTACCACTGGGTGAGGGAAAGCTGATCTTCTTTAAGGGGTGACTCTAGATAGGCTGACTAGACCCCAGTGGATGAACTTGTACTGAGGGACATTTGGGTAACTAATTTGACTCAGTAGGCCTTAGCATAAGTGGCAGAATGCATGAAATTTGGTGGGGGGGGGTCTATGGGGGGGTGCAGGTGGCGGAGGGGGTATAAAGATGATTCAGATGTTTTGTTTGAAATACACAAAAATTTAATAAAAATGTACAAAAAAAGAAAAAAAAAGTATTGTCATTGACAATCTTTTAAAAATGATAATAAAAGGGAAATAGTTATGTGTATTAGTTACTTTTTTTCTTACTGTGATAAACTACCATGACCAAAGGCAACTTGAGGAAAAGTTTCTTTTGGCTTACAGTTCCAGAAGGCTGTCCATAATAGTTAGGGAGGCTTGGCAGCAGGCAGCCAGAGCAGGAAGCTGAGAAGTGACACCTCAGCAGCACACCAGAAGCAGAGAGAGCCAACTGGAAGTGGGGTGAGACTATAAACTCTCAAAGCCTCTATGAAGTCTCAGTGACATACTTCCCCCAGCAAGGCCACACCTCCTAAAGGTTCTATAATCTCCCAAACAGTGCCACCAGCTGAGGACCAAGTGTTCAAATACCTCACCCTGTGGGGACATTTCTCATTCAAACCACTGCACTATGGTTTTTGGAGTCCAAGCATTGTACAGACACTCTGACTGCATTATCTCACCCAGTCCCAGTAGCCTTGGGGATAGGGAGCCTTTATATTTACAGAGAAGAACTCTGGGACTCGGAGAGGGTGAGCAGCATCCCTGGGGTCACATCAATAGCAAGGGGTGGAGTAAATTTGTACCTGGGACTTCCTAACTGTAACCCCTTTTTCTTCAAGAACCCTGATTACTTTGCATCATGTTCCACTGTTTCCTCCTGTCCTGACCTTACTTTGCATCTGCTTCACTCCCTAATTAATATTTGCTGAGCGCCCACTGTGTGTGTGGCACTGGGCTAGGTAATGGCACAGGATTCCATCTCTTCTCTTTTTTAAAAATAAAAAATTATCATTTTTATTTTATGTGTACGCGTGTATTGCCTGCATGCAGGTAAGTGCACCTGTGTCATGCAATGCCCACAAAGGTCAGAAGAGGCTGTAGGATCCCCTGGGGCTGGGCAGTTGTTAGCTGCCATGTAGATGCTGGGATTCGAACCTGGGTCTTCTGCAAGAACAACCAGTGTTCTTAACCACTGAGCCATCTCTCCAGCCCCACCATCTCTTCTCTTAATGAAAGACTTATGCACATCTGTGTACACTCACATATATTATCTACACACATGTCTGCTTCCATGGCAGCCCCATGACTGGATCTGAGCCCACCCATCATCAGCTCCACTGCAGGCAGGTGCTGCAGAGGGAACTCCCAGGCACTCTGGCTTCCTACACCAGCCCAGGCCTCTGCAGCATCAATGGCATCATGCTTGCTCAGCTTACTTGCCTGACTGCATACGGAAGAGGCTGCAGACATCTGTCTCTGGGTGGATGTTCTGACCCTTTCCTCTGCCTCTGGGTAGACACACAAGTTTGCACAAAGCAGCCAAGACGGACCACAGAGACCCAGCCTCACCGTGGGAAAGAGGCACTGCTATTTTTAGGTAACCCACTTGCTCTCCCATCCCACCCCTCTGTGCTTACACAGGGCTGCTCCAAAGAAGCAGGCTTTCCAGGACACTCTTTGATTCCCAGCCATTTTGGTGAACGTCCCCTCTCACCCCATCGCATCACCATCCCAGGGTTCACACCTGAACATGGCTTCCAAAGGTCTGACTGTCCTAGTTTGTTTTCTGTTGCTGTGATAAGAGACTGACCAAAAGCAACTTGGGGAAGAAAAGGTTTATTTGGCTTTCAGGTTGCAGTCCACCATTGAGGAAGTCAAGGCAGGAACTCAGAGCAAGAACTTGGAGGCAGGAACTGAAGCAGAGACAGCACAGGAACACTGCTTACTGGCTTGCTTATCCTGGCCTGCTCAGCGACTTTTCTTACAGCCCAGGCCCACCTACCTAGAGCTGACACCACCCACAGTGGGTTGGGCCCTCCCACATAAACTAAAATCAAGAAATTGCCTCACAGACAAGCCACAGGCCAGTGTGACCTAAGAAATTCTTCAGCTGAGGTTCCCTTTTCCCAGGTGACTTCAGTTTGTGTCAAGCTGCCCCGAACTAACCAGCACCTCGCACCCAGCACCGCAAGTCCATCTCTGCCCGCCAGGGGCAACACCTTCCAGAAGGTAGCTTCCAGCCATCCCTTGTGGAGACAGAAATTAACACCCACAAGGGAAATGGCAGCTCTGGTGAACTATCCACCTTCCTTGGTATTCAGCATGGGATTTTAGACACCCAGTGTCAATGGGGTTTCTAGCAGTGGCATTAAACAGTAGGAAGACATTGAGAGGCAAGCTAGACAAGAGCCACAATCAGGGAAAGCACTTATTCTAATCTTGAAAGCATTCATGGGACACTCATTACCCAGGACCCTGGTACAATTTAAAGGCAAGGGACACAAAGACATGTAAGACACAGTCTTTGGCCTTAAGCAATGGACAGGCTGATGCAATACACTGTTTAGGCCACAAGGAGCTATTTTATCAGGAAAAGGAGCTCTGCCAGAGAGAACTTTGAGTGTAGGGGGAAAAAGCATACCATTGTCCATCAGGACTCCCTGGGACACTTACTGTAGACAGTGAGCACCCTGTGACCTCTGCTCACAAAGAAAGTATAAGGAGGGGAGGATAGGTTGTGGGGGAAGGGATGGCCAAAGGCCACTGCACACATAGCTCATTTACCTGCCTGGTCTCCAGGGAAGAAAACATATAAAGAGGCCGATGCCACCAGGTTCCATGAAGATAGCTTGACCACTCTCCTTTTTGGGTCCCTGAGAATAACACAGATGCTCATCAATTTGACAGGAGTCAAGTTCAGCTCTGGTTGAAGACAAGGAACTGGATGATGGTCTCTCAGGGTCAGTCAGATGTCACTGACCACTCTCAAGTTGCCAGATGTCAGTCTCAGTAGTCAGGGGAAATGGAGGTATGTACCATACAGTTAAGGTTCCTACAAGTAGTATATGGAAGTTCAGGCCTAAAGAACTTCAGAGATGTTTGGAAGCTTAAGCAAAACAAGGAGACAGAGGAGAATATGTATTGATCAAAACACGTTTCATCTGTAGACTGGTGACTGAGAACAGCCAGGGCTGGGGCCAGGCAGATCTTGGATTCCAAACTCAAGGTTTAAGTTTGCCGTGTGACCGTAGGCGAGTTATTAAACATTTCTGGGATTCAGTTTATCTGTAAAAATAGGGGGCTAAACTGCCTTTTTCACAATTGGGACAACAAATGAAGCAAATGTACACTCATTTCTTGACCTGTCACATTCTTGTTGAGTGAATGAATTAATGAAATGCTTAAAAAAGACAGTTCCTTTATTTTTTAATTTTAGTTTTATGGATATGAGTGTTTTGCCTCATGTGAGTGCACTTATACATACAATGCCCGTGGAAGCCAGAAGAGGGTGTCAGATCCCCTGGAACTGGAATTACGCCTGGTTGTTAGCCACCATGTGGGTGCTAGGTACCCAACCCAGGTCCTCTGCAAGAGTAGTCAGTGCTCTTAACCATCTCTCCAGCCCCAGACTGTTTCTTTTTAAAATTACATTTTATTTATTTTATTTTATTTGTGTGTGCATACATGTGTATGCCATGGTGCACATGTGGAGGTCAGAGGACAACTTGCAGGAGTTGGTTTTCTCCTTCTGCTATATGGGTCCTGGGAATTGAACTCAGGCCATCAGGCTTGGCAGCAAGTCCCTTTACCAGCTGAGGAAGACAGTTCTTAACAGATAATCAGCATTCAGTAAATCTGCTATCATTATTAGTGGCATCTAAATTCTGACTCCATCAATGCCTGTCCCCTGGATGGAGGTCATTGTGGAGACCAGTGAGACACAAGCAGGAAAGCAGGTCTCAGACAGCTCCACTAGCCAGCACCCTACCTCTCTCCTGCCCTTTCCGTTCTCTGTTTTGGATCCACTTCTCCTACCCAATCCCAGCCAATGAGTTTCCGAAACGAGCCAAGAGGACCCTGCTCTGCTCCTCTAGCTCAGCCTCCATTTGCCTCCCCTCCTCCCCTTTTATTTTGGTCCACGAACATATCCCTAGCATGTCAACAGCAGTGGGAAGTAACCTAATTAGTAGCTATTTGATAGACTGCCCACCCTCGCGTCCCACTGGCAATCCAGCAGCCTTTCTCTGCAGACAGGAAAATATTTCCTTGCTAATTAATCTGAGCACAGGGACTTGAGTTTGGACTGAGGCAGGGAAACCCATCTCTAGGAGTCTTGCTCAATTGCATCTGTTTCTCCGGCAATCATTTCCTTCCTGCAGACTCCCCCTGCTCCAACCCAGTCTCCCCAGCTTCTCCTAGTGCATTAAGGCTGACTACCAGGAGAAGACTCTCTGAATACCCCACAACCCCTTTTAGGAAGGGCCCCCACCTTGTATAGGGCTGACAGTCCTCCAGTACCCAGAGCTATCCGAGGATCGGGGAGTTCAGGCTCCTCAGCTTGTGGCAGATGTAGGACTAGTGACTTCTGCTCCGCCTCTAGGTCCGATGGGGGCAGCATACATCTTGCTTCCATGCCCCCCTGCCCCTGCACAAGGCACTCCAAACAAACACATACCTTACTGCTATGCTTTAAATAAGGCTCAGCATCTGTCCCTGGGCCCTGCTCTGGTACTCTAAAGAATCACCCAGCTGCATCCAGAGGTTCCTTGGAAAGGGACAACTGTACACAGTATTCCAGAGACATTTCCTCCCTGAGAGCATCTTTTCTGGGCTTGCTAATGTCATTAGTCCACTTGGCTGGGCACGGCCATTCCAAACAAGTCCTTGGGTGTTAATGGAAGTCTATGAAGGGAAGGTAGGGTATCCATAAGAAGCTATGAAGATCCCATCTCTTAAGATGAGCTTGGGATCCACAGACAGCTGTCAACCCAATGTTAACAAACATGGAGCTACTGTGGGGAGAGAGGGTTGTAGATTGTTTTTTTTTTTTAATTCAGAGGTTTGGTGACTTCTATCTAGAAGGACCCATGTCCACTATAGGGCCCTGTCCCATTTCTAGCCTGGCTGTCCTTTGAAGCTTCGTTAGAGCTGAGCACCTCTGGCCATTTGTCAGGCCTAGACCTCTACTCCAGAGTGCCTAGCTCATGACATCATGAGACTGCACAGAGTGAGGAAGAAAGCCTCTCCTGGGTTGGGGTGGCTTCCAAAGAAGGCAGAGAAAATTTCTGGAAATAGTCTAAAGAGAGACAAGGAAATGATCAGGAAAGAATGGTGGCCCTCAGAATTTATAGAGAGATTTCATTTCAACTTCTCTGAATGTCTACGCGTGAGTGCGTTGTGTGTATGAATGCATGTGTGCATGTGTGTGAGGGCAGCCTCGTGTGTCACGCCTCACTTTCCACCTTGTTTGAAGCAGGGTCTTCTTGTTTCCCATTTTGTATGCCAAGCTAGCTGGCCCATGAACTTCTGGGAACTCTCCTGTCTCTGTTTCCCAGCTCACTGTAGAGCACTGGGTGTGCCACCACCCCCAGCTTTATGTGGGTTCTGGGGATCTAAACTCAGGTCTCATGCTTACATGGTAAGCACTTTACCCATTGCTCCATCTGCTGAACCCAGCCCCTCTGTTGAGTTCTAAAGTTCCAGTCTCCCACTGAGGAGCTGAAGGAAGCCTTTCCGTGAACACATGACCTATCTCACCAGTTCAGGGGTCCCAGAGTCTAAGAGCAGCTTAGCTGGGCCATCGGACTCAGCATTTGTCTCAAGACTAAATCAAGGTATGGATTATTGCTGATATCTCAGACTTCAAGACCTACTCAGCCCAGTGGGGAACAATTCACTTCCAGACCTGTCAGGCTGGCTGTTGGCAGAATCCAGAGCCCTGTGGCCAGTGAGCAGAGAAGTCCCAATATGGCAGCTTCTTGGGAAAGCAGCTCAAGAAGACCTGGGGAGACCAAGGAAGATGGTGCCATGGTCATTTATAACCCAGTCTCTGAAGGGGCCTCATCCCATGATGTTGGTCAAATGCTGTTCATTCAAAGCAAATCCCTAGGCCCATCCGAGGGGAGGGAATGACTCAGGGTTGTTCCTTCCAAGGTCAGGCAGGTTGCTTAGGAAACTGTGGGCGTTTCAGTCCATCTGTCATACTAGTCCTATGGCTTTAACACATGCCTCAGTTTCCCCATGTTAATAATTAATGACAGTGCTCTCTGGGGTTATTGTATAGGTTAAATATGTGGCTATAGGTGAAGACTTCCAGCTTGGACTTGATGCATTTTCAGCAAAGACAAGGATCAGGGGTCAGGGGAAAGATCTGGGAATGTTTTGAAGGTCCCAGCATCCATCTGTGAAACTAGGAGCCTGCCTGATTTGCTGCTAAAGCCATTCTGAATCACAGAGAGGGAGGGGAAGAGAAGGAAGAAGAAGAGGGGAGGGCTGCAGGGGAACAAGCCATCAGGAGGAGAGAAGCTAAGGTAGGGAATGGAGTCTAGCCAGCCAGGGCAGCTCCAGTGGTCCAGGTTTCACACCCTCGGACTCTCTCTCCTTAGCCCCTCACACCAGCCTGTCTGGCCTGCCCTAGAGATTTGTGCCCCACTCCCAATGCACATACCCACACCCACAGTTTTGGAGATGGCGCCTCTGGGACGTAACTAAGTCATTATGGTGGAACCCTCATTATAGACTCTATGCCTTTAGAAGAAGAAATAGGAGGCACTGAGTACTGTCTCTGGATTGTAACTCAGTAGCAGCATGCTAACATAGACCTGGGTTCAATTCCCAGGACACCCAAGCCCCCAAAACTAGTACCCTTCCCCTTTCGCTCTCCTCTCATTCTGCCATGTGAGAACACAAGAAGGTGCTCACAAGAAGCCCATCTTGCTGGCACCCTAAACTCCAACCTCTAGGCCCTAGATCTGTGTCTAGACTCCCAGCCCACGGCAATGTTCCAGCAGCCTGAGTCGATGGATCAGGCACTTAGAGCAATCTGACTCCGCTGTGGGAGTCCTAGCCCACACCTTTAGACTTCTTACCATTGTCACACTGTGCTGCCATGTGCTTTCCAAAGTCACCTTCCTTCTCCACCTCTGCCTTAAATGGCCTCCCGATTATATCCTCATCCATCTTGTACTCTCGAGTTGGCCTCGTTGACCCCTAATTCCTCCAACACCAGAAACCCACCAGGCACTGCTTCCAGGTCACAGATCCTGTACCTCCATGCCACCCCAAAGACATGCTCACTGTCCTGATTTTCCCCTGCCCCATCACCAGGATGGAAGAGAAGGCCAAAGACCCAGAGGAGAGACAAGATGACGGAGACCGAGGTGCAGAGGCGAGAGGAGACGGCAGGCTCTAGGGGGCTATAAATTCCCTTCTAATTCCAAATAATTCCGATTACACGGATGAGTAGTTTTCAATCAGGAAGATAATCTCAGAGATAGATGGCAGGATAATTGTTCGTAGCGCCGACGTAAATATTGTGTCGTTTCTATTAATCTCTGCGAATCGGTTGTCAGAGGTGCCACTCATTCATCACAACAAATTAAAAATAAAATTTTAAGAGAGAAAGTCATGCCTGGGGGTGGGGTGGAAGAGGCTAGGGTTGCTTCAGGAGCTGTGAATAAAAGGGAGAGGTGTCGCCAGCAAGCTGTTACCAGAAATAAATTCAGCTTACCGATTTAATATATTTATTTATGAAAGCAAACGGGAATGAGGGCTGTAGATCTCTATTAACTTCCCTGTGGGAGTGTGCACACGTGTGAGCATGTGCGTGCACAGGCACCCATGCAGAATATAATACCAAGCAAAGGCATGGGCTACCAGGCATGTGAACTGGAGCTTTTGTGTCCAGAGCAGGCACCTGTGTTCTATGCGCTCCAGACCCTGCCAGCCAACAGAGAGAGAGAGACAGACAGACAGACAGACAGACAGACAGACAGGGAGACACAGAGAGACACAGAGAGACAGAGACAGAGAGACAGAGACAGAGAGACAGAGACAGTCGGAGAGTTTGAGGTGGGGGGAGGAAACTGATCTGGACAGTGAGACCCTCCTCATAAAGGAGTTCAACTACAAACCAGTAGCTGACTCACACACATGTTCCTGAGACAAGATGGAGATTGTCTGTAATGCTGTGGTCTCTCAGATCCCTCAGACACTGAGGAGGTGAAGACAAGAGTCATTCATCTCTTTAGAAAGCTGTCTGAAGCTGGGTGTGGGGAAGCTGAGGCAGGAAGATTGAGAGTTTGAGTCTAGCCTGGTCTATGCAGCAAAGCCCTGTAGGGAGAGAGGAGAGGAGGGGAGAGGAGAGGAGGGAGAAGAGAAGAGAGAGGCGAAGAAGAGAGGGGGGAGAAGAGAGAGAGAGAAACAGAGACACACAGACACAGACACAGAGACACACAGGCGAGGGTGGAAGACTTGGCCACTGTGCAACATACTCTACAGCGGCACAGTGGATAACCAGCTCTGTTCTTTGTACACAATAACCCTCTGCCCTGATCCTTGTGGAATGTGTTCCAAAACCCACAGTGGACACCTGAAACCGTGGCATCTATTGTAGGTCTCTTGGCAAAGATAAGGTATGGCTTCTCCAACCTGTTTTCTCCTCTCAGACACTCAGGAGACTGCATTTCCCAGGCTCCCTTGCAGTTAGACTGGGGCTGTGGAACTGAATTCTCAGGAGGGCAGATGTCAATGTCAGTGAATTCAGCTTGCATGCTCTCTAACTTCTTCTCATCTTCCAGAAGGAAGACAAAAACTCAGAGACAGCTGAGACAGCTGAAGTGCTTAGGGGAAGCAGCTCCAGCACCCCAGTTACATTTGGAGGATGCTCTCCTGGCTCACACTGCACTGTGAGGTGATCAGAGTCAACTCTTACCAAATTAACCCCTGAAAATTCAGGGCTTATTTGTTGTTGCATCATAACCTGGACTAGCCTGATTAATATAGCTGCTTGTTTTTTAGGGTCTCATGTAGCTGGGGTTGGTCTGTAAATTCTATATGTAGCTGACATTGAACTCCTGATCCTCCTGCCTCTACCTCCAGAGTGCTGAGATTATAGGCATGTACCACCATGCCTGTCTGGTTTATGTGACACTGGGGATGGAATTTGGGGCTTTGTGCATGCCAGACAAGCACTGGCCCAGCTGAGCTACACCCCAGCCCAACAGCTGCTATGTTTGTTTATTTGGTTAAATTTTACACAAGTCTATACTGTGCTTCGAACGTATTCTCCCTGCCTGCCTTTTCCTCCCCCTCCCCTTTTTCCTCCCCCTCCCCTTCTGTCATCCCCTTTGTCCCCTGGACAGTTTTGCTTCTACTTTCATGTCATATGAGAACACCTGATTTTATGGCTCCCTATAAAATCCAAAAACCACAAATGAGAGAAAAACATATATTGGTATCTTTGAGATGCCTTAAATCACTTAATACAATCAGTCTTCAGTTGCGTCCATTTTTCTGTAAATGACAATGTTCTTCTTCATGGCTGAAAAAATTTGGTTGTATATATACACCACATTTCCTTTATTCTTCTGTTGTTGAACAACTAAGGTTGGGTCCATAACTCACCTATTATGAAAAGTTACAGCTGTTTTAAAATTATTTATTTATTATTTATTTATAGACATGGTCTTCTTGTAGCCCCAATTCACCTCACAGAGATCTGCCTGCCTTTACTTCCTATGTATTGGGATTAAAGGTATATGCCACCATGCCCAGCTCACAGCTGATTTTTATATAGCATACTTCAGTAAACACCAAGAACATATTCCCCAAAGATAGGTGGATATTGGGGCCAAAGTCATAGAGTAAAGCACACTGCTCTGAGGCAGTCACCTCTTGATTCTGTGCTGCACTGTGCAATAGCTAGAGAAACTATCCAACTATAAATGCACCCTGCAGTCTTCCTTGGGAATTACTTTTGAAACATGAAAATGTTTATGACTTGGCCAGTAAAGTCTTGGGAGTTACTTTCCTTAGCAAGAATTTATAATGCAGATATTATATTGTGTTTCCATTAAGCACTGAAAGATATGCTTTGACAATGAGCCAGGTAAGAAATGGGATTAACATTCTTTTAGGAAAATGAAGTTGGTAACCATTTCTTGGCTCGAATAGCAGGAGAGTTTTGAGAGCTCTGGGAAATAGTCTAAGAAATTGTGTCAAGCAGGGCCAAGGCACTTTAGAAAAACAGTTCCAGAATCCTCCATGGCTAGTACAAGAAGGGTAAAAGCCAAAAAGTAAATAGTCAGAGGCCCAGAAGACAGGCCCAGTCAGTAAAGTGCTTGCCTCAAAAGCATGAGGACCTTACAATCCTTGTGGCATGAGTTGTAATCCTAGCGCTGGTTGGGCAGAGACAGGAGGATCCCTGACTGATAAGAACTCCAAGCCAATAAGGGAACTTGTCTCAAAGGAGGTAGACTGCATTCTTTAGAATGACACCTGAGGTTGTCCTCTGGCCTCCATACACATGTGAACACACACACGCACACACACACACACACACACACACACACACACAAGCATACATCATAATCATCATGATCATAATCTTTTTGCCCTGGCAAGAATCCCTAGTTTTCCTCTGAGGGATTTCCCTTCCTTCTATTTCTGTCAGTGTAGGTGAAGTAGGCTGACCTGTGCCTCCCTAGGATTTGTGATCCAGGCCTGGCCAGTCAGCACCCTACATTCCCTTGGCTGGAGTGATAGGTTCAGGAGCAGAGGAAGAGTTAAACACTCAATGGGAATACAACCTGAGGATTTTCTTCAAACTACTGGGAAAAACGTATGTTTCCCTGGAATTAAGCTGAGTGACCCTGAGCCTGGGCTGTTGAAAACCCTGGTGTCACCCAAGGGGAGCAGCTCCAGGGAATGAAGCCCTTCTATAGGAAGCAGAACCCAGGGATTTGGGGGATCCACCAGCCAACCCAGGCTCAGGCAAACTCCACAGGCAGCTCTAGATTCATAAGTAAAAATGAAGAGCTGGAACAGGAAGGTGTAACTGGGAGCATTATAGATGCACTTGAACCCCCAATGTTTCCCAGCATTTCTCTTCAGCCTCATTCAGCTACTTTCAATCTGAACATCTGTGAGACTCCACCTCCACTGCACCTTAGACTGTGTGGGATTTCTTAGTTTATCTGCAAGAGCAGATGATAACTTTTCTGTACTTTTTTTTCAGTTGCTAAGGTTGAACCTGGGACCTTGTGCATGGTAGGTAAGTGTTCAGTCACTGATGCATCACCAACCCATGTCCACTTTTGTTGTTTTCTTGTTTGTTTTTATTTTTTTCCCTTAGTGCATGTGTGAGTAATAGTACATGTGCACGTGTATGAGCATGGGCATTCATGAGCATCCATGCCCAGAGGCCAGAGGAGGACATTGGGTGTCCTGGTCAATCACTCTGCTTTATTTCCTTAAGACAGTGTCTCTCACTGAAACCAGGGCTTGCCATTTTGGGTAGACTAGCTGGTCAGTCAGCCCCAGCGATCCTCCTGTCTCGGTTCCCCCTTCCCCCAGGTCAAAGGTGTTCACATGGCCAAATCCAGCCTTTCTCCAGGAAGGTGCTTGGGATTTGAACCCGAGTCCTCATGCTGACACAACTGACACCCTTACCCTCTGAGCCACCTCCTTGGCCCTCATTTATTTGTTTTAACCAGGCCTTTTTGCATTCAGAGAGAATGTTTAAGAATGTATTATTATGCCGGGCATGGTGGTACACACCTTTAATCCAGTACTTGGGAGGTAGAGGCAATAGAATCTCTGTGAGATTGAGACCAGTCTGGTCTACATAGTGAGGTCCAGGCAGGCTGGGGCTAGGGGGACCCTGTCAAAAACAAAACAAAACAAAAAGAATGTATTATGGATGTTGGCAGTGAAAGACATCCACTTGGTACAGGGAAAGAGCCCTCAAACTCTATACTGTGATTTTGTTGCTACCCAAGATATTTGGCCTCTCTTCTCTCTCTCTCTCTCTCTCTCTCTCTCTCTCTCTCTCTCTCTCCGGCCTCTCTCCTCTCTCTCTCTCTCTCTCTCTCTCTCTCTCTCAAAAACTGTCAAATGCTATCATTAAGTCATTAAACACTCGTCTTCTCATAATGAGCCTATAAAGCTAATGTTATTGTATTTTTAATCTCCATTTTACAGATGAAGGAACAGATGCAACAGTTCAGTCAATGTCTGTCAGCTAGTAAGTGATATACTTAGGATTTGTATCCAGGCCTTGTGATGCCTGTAATCCCAGCTACTCAGGAGGCTGAGGCAAGAGAATTTCAAATCCTCAAATTCAAGGCCAGCTTGCTCAACTTGGTGAGACCCTATTTCAAAATAAAATAATATAGAAAGGAGCTAGAGAGATGGCTCAGCAGTTAAGTACACTGACTGCTCTTGCAGAGGACCCAGGTTCAAATCCTAGCACCCACATGGCAGCTAACAACCATACGTAACTCCAATTCCACGGGGATCTTACACCCTTTTCTGACCTCCTTGGGCATTGCATGACACAGGTGCACTTACATATATGCAGGCAATACACTCATACACATAAAAAATAAAAATAATTAAAAGAAAAATTAAAATACAAAAAGGGCTGGAGATGTAGCTCAGTGGTACAATGCTTGCCTGGCATTCATGAGGTCCTGAGAGGGCTGGGGAGCTGGCTCAGTCAGGAAAGAAGTGATTATTACCTCAGAAGCATGAGGATCTAACTTCAATCCCTACTACCCACATTTTTTTCAAAGCCAGGCATGGCAATGCATGCTTGTAATCCCAGGGCTGGGGAGGCAGAAACAAGATCTCCAGGCTTGTTGTGCAGACAGCCAAGCCTAATTGTATGCTCCAGGCTACTGAGAGACCCTATCTCAAAGGAAATAGACAGTATTTCTGAAGATGACACTCAAGGCTAGCCTCTGGCCACCACAGGCATGCATGCACATGTGCTCACACATCCATATGTACACCTCCCTCTGCCCATACATAAACACACACATAACAAAAATAAAAAAGAAGTCCAGATCAAGAAA
>NW_008329640.1:3812250-3912489 GCF_000622305.1 Nannospalax galili
GGAAAGGTGGAGGGAAAAGGGGACCCTTTTTAAAAAAGGAAAAAAAAAAAAAAAAAAAAAAAAAAAAAATTGGAAAATGAACAACAGACCCCAATCTTATCTAAAGGAATAGTGACAACTGATTGCCTCTAGATGAGGAACAGCTGACCCTCCTGAAACAAAGACCTCTAGATAGGCTGACTAGATTCACCAGATGGACAAGTAGTGGGGAATGGCTGGGGTGCCGACACCACAGCAGACAGTAGCAGGGAAAACAGAGTGAAAGGGCTCTAGTTGGGGGGAAGGCTATGGGAGGGTGCCATGTGGGAAGTGGGTATATAGACGAATAAGATTGTTTGGGATGTTCTGGGTGATATACACACAAAAAAATTAACCAATTTTAAAAATGAGTTATATTTGAGGAGGAAGCATAAAAATTTACATCATGTTAAGTAGTAGAGGTGATAAACATTACCACTGAAATCTACCCAATGACTTTATATCCACACACAGGTGCCAAGGATCCGAGTACAACCTACCATGACTAGTAATAATCAGATACATACAGATTAGAGAGGCATGTGCCAGCATCTAAGTGTTAGTAGCAAAAACAATGAAGATTTCTGTAAGAAAAAATATATTTTAAAAAGAAATGGAGATCTTTTTTAAAGGTTAAAAAATTCAATTTTATGTCTTACAGACAGGGCTTATACTGAGTTCAATATTGTATAACTGTATTAACTCAACTGTGAACCTAAAAATTTACAGCCACTTTTGAAAGAGATGTATCCTTGCTCTGGAAATTGTTAAAAAAAGAAGAGTATTTGTTATTTATTTATTTATTTATTTTTGGTGTTTTTGAGACAGGGTCTCCCTGTAGCTCCAGGTGGCCTGGAACTCACTATGTAAAGAAGGCTGGCCTTGAACTCACAAAGATCCACCTGCCCCTGCCTCCTCGGTGCTGGGATTAAAGAGGTGTGCCATCATGCCCGGCCAAGAGTTTTACTTTTTTGGATAGCTTTATTGAGATGTAATTTACATTCCATAAAATGTGTCCATTTTAAGCATACAACTTGATGGTTTTTAGTAAGTTTACAAACTTGTGCAACTTTTGTCATCATTCCATTCTAGAACATTCCCACCCCCTTGAAAAGATCCTCTTTTGTCATCTGCTTCAATCCCTGTTCTCCTGCCCAGGCTGGCAGTCTTCCTCTTCCTGAATCTACAGATTTGTCCTTCCTGAACCTTTGACATAAATGGAGTCAGGCAGTGTAACCACATACATCTGGCTCCCCGCTCTGAGCACAGGGTTTCAAGGTTCATGCATGTTGCAGCACAAATGGGATTTCACTTCTGTTTGAGTTAAGCATAGTCCCTTGAATGGACAGACCTTTACTTCTGTTTGAGTTAAGCATAGTCCCGGGAATGGACAGACCATCTTCCACTTGCCTATTCATCAAGTGGACATATGGGTTGTTTTTACTATTCCTATCCTGAGGGCCACTCGAATGGACAGACCTTCACTTCTGTTTGAGTTAAGCATAGTCCCCGGAATGGACAGACCATCTTCCACTTGCCTACTCATCAAGTGGACATATGGGTTGTTTTTACTATTCCTATCCTGAGGGCCACTGCCGTGCACATTGGCCTGTGTGTGTGTGCGGAGAGGTATTTCCATTTCTCTCAGGTGTACCCCTGGCAGTGGAACTGCCGGATTATGGCTGGGACTTGAGCCCTGGTCTGTCTGACCCCAAAGCCTCAACTCTCACTATCCTGTACTACCTTCCTCCCCTGCATCCCCCATGTGCATGTGACTGTGCATGCATTTTGAGGCCAGTTCCTAAGGTGCTGTCCACCTTGTGTTTTTGAAGCAGGGTCTCTCAGTGTCCTGGAGCTTGCTGATTCAGCTAGGCTGGGCCAGTGAGCCCCAGAGACACTCCTGTTTCTGCCTCCCCAGTGCTGACATTAGAAGCGAACCACCACACCTGGCTTCTGGGGCTCAAACTCAGGTCCTTATGCTTTGCACAGCAAACACTTTACTGGTTGAGCCAACATCCCAATTCTTTCCTTTGTCTCATAAGACCATTGTCCAGTAATTCAAATCCTCAGCTAGGCAAGTCCCCTCCTCTCACCCCCAGCAAGGGAAACAGTGTGGCTCCTCTGCTCTTTCTGAATCACAGGTAGATGGAGACAGGTCTGCAGCTACCACTAACCAGCTGTTCCATGTTCCAGGGTATTCCAGCACAGATGCCATTTGTCCTCGGCCTGGCCTCTACCTCTGGTCATCAGACAGAGCAACTGGCTCCTCCTAACATCTCTCTTCCTTCATGCCTTTCAGATGGAAGCAGCACTTTGAGTCTGGCAAAAAAGCATCTGGAAGAAGTGGGAGGAGGAATCGAGGACTGGCAGACACACACTGCCAAGGCCCATTAAGGCAGCACTGACAGCAGGATGCCTCCTCAGGCCAGGATCAGGACCATCACCCCTGTCTTCTACTCCCTAGGTGTCACTGTGGAGTCAGGTCTGCAAGGTCAGAAGAGGGCTTCGGATTCCCCTGGAACTGGAGTTAAGGACTGTTTGTAGCTGCCATGTGGGTGCTGGGAATCGAACCCGAGTCCTGTGCAGGAGCAGTCAGTGCTCTTAACGGCTGAGCCATCTCTCCAGCCCCACACACCTATAATCTTAGCACTTGGGAGGTAGAGGCAGGAGGATCGGGATTTCAAGACCATCTTAAGACCATTGAGTTTGAAGGCTAGCCTAGACTACATGAGATTCTGTCTCGAAAAGCAAAGAAAACAACAACAAAAAAATGAATGAATGAATGAATGAATGAATGAACAAAAGCTTCTGAGGACAGTCAACATTTGCCATTCCCACAGGACCTGGCCTGGTGCCTGCCACAGAGTATGACAGGTAAATACTTGTGGCCAATGAGAGGTAAAGGAAGGGAGAATGGCTCGGAGACCTTCAGCAGAGATAAGATTCAGAAGCTTAACAGAGGAGAAAGTTACTAACTGCATAATCACAGTTACCCTCCAAAGAGTTAGGTGACCTAGCCTCGGTTTTGCCATTCCCACAGGACCTGGCCTGGTGCCTGCCACAGAGTATGACAGGTAAATACTTGTGGCCAATGAGAGGTAAAGGAAGGGAGAATGGCTCGGAGACCTTCAGCAGAGATAAGATTCAGAAGCTTAACAGAGGAGAAAGTTACTAACTGCATAATCACAGTTACCCTCCAAAGAGTTAGGTGACCTAGCCTCGGTAAGGCATTCCTCAGAGCACACAAAATGTGGGAAGGGTGGTAGAAGGGTCAGCTACTTCTGCGCACGAAGAGGTGCAGCTGGCGCACGGTGAAACCCAGGATGCAATGTTGACTGCATTCTGCTTGGAGATGGGGGCCACCATGGCATAGGACCTGCCAGCTCTCCCCATCCTTGCTCCTCCATCTCCAGTCTCTCCTGATCTAGCACAGCTGGAGACTCTGCAGGTATGTCCATCAGCGTGGGGAGGGAGACCCATACCCTTCTTGCCATCAGGGAAGATCTTCTCACTGAGGACCACTGGCGTGTATGGTGGCCCTGAATTGTTATCAGAACGCACTGCAGATAAGAGGCCCTGGCCCTTTGCCCCTGTACTCCATGGAGTTCAGTTCTCTAATGTGTAGGAGTACCCTGAGACTTCCTTTAGAACATCTAGCCATACAACAGCTGGCTGAATCAAGCTTGAGCCTCAGTTTTCTTCCTTTACATAATGAGAATAGTACTACCTAACACACACAGGTATAGTGGGGGTTAACCATTCTGCTGGGCATAATGCCCTAGTATATTATCATCTGTCCCCTTCCCTGTCCACAAAGCTGGCTTTCTCCAGGAACTGAAGCCACAATGTTCAGTCACCTGACACTTGTCCTTCCATCTGCCATAGCCTCAAGCCACGTGGTACCTGTAACACATGATCCTTGGTGTCTGAGAGCCTTCAAAATGTCTTCTTTCATCCTGTACATAGTGCTTTTGTTTTCTTTCTGGAACCCTCTGCTTCTCCATGGTTAGTATCAGGTGCCTGGGTGACTGGCCACCTCTCCACACTGAAGCTGTAGAATTACCGTTCAGCTCTTGCCGCCTAGCGACCTCTAGTCAGCCTCTGCATCAGTTTCTTTTCTTGTTACAGTGACAAGATACCTGACAAAAAGAATTTAAGGAAGGGTTGACTTGGACATGCAGTTTGAGGGTCAGGCCATCATGGGAGGGAAGTCATGGTGGCAGGAGTGTAAGGCAAGCTGGTCACATCACATCCACAGTCAGGAAGCAGAAAGAGATGAATGCTGGTGCCCAGCTCATTTTCTCCTTTTTATTCAGTCCAAGACCCCAGGCCAT
Source organism: Nannospalax galili (assembly GCF_000622305.1). Classification (NCBI taxonomy): domain Eukaryota; kingdom Metazoa; phylum Chordata; class Mammalia; order Rodentia; family Spalacidae; genus Nannospalax; species Nannospalax galili. The sequence goes on from NW_008329640.1 coordinate 3,816,603, forward strand.
GGAATGGTGTTGTCCGCAGGAGTCCTGGTTTGGTTTCTCCGTTGCTGTGATAAATACTATGATCAAAAGCAATCTCTGGGGGAAAGAGTTTATTTCATCTTACCGCTCACAGCCCATCATTGAGGGAGTGTGATGCTGTAAATGAAAATGTCCCCCAAAGGCTCCAAGTATTTGGATACTTTGTCCCCAGATGATGGTGCTGTTTTGGGAGCTTTAAGAAGGTGTGGCTATCCTGGAGGAAGCACGTCACTGGGGGTGGGCTTAGAGAGTCCTTAAGCCTTGCCAGATCTCCAGCCACTCTCTCGCTTCCTGTGCCTGCATAATGTTGTGAGAGCTTCACTTCTGCTGCTCCTGCTCCAGCCACCTCCAGCCACCATGCCTCCCTGCCATGACAGACTGTAATTCCCCTGGAACCATAAGCTCAAATAAACTTTTCCTTCTATAAATTGCTTTGGTCAGTGTTTCTATCACAGCAACTGGAGGCAGGAACTGAAGCAGAGACCGTAAGGGAGTGCTGCTTACTGGCTTCCTCCCCTGGCTTGCTCAGCTACTTTTCTTCTATAATCCAGGCCCACCTGCCCAGGGGTGGCACTACCCACAGTGAACTGGGCCCTCCTACATCAATTAGAAATTAAGAAAATGCCTCACAGACATGGTGACAGGCCTATCAGATAGAGGTTATACCTCAGTTAAGGTTCCACCTTCCCAGGTGACTAATTTGTGTCAAATTCACAAAAACTAACTAGCACAACAGGTAGGATGGCTTTCCCACTTCAACTGACCCAATCTATGAACTCCCTCACAGAGACCCAGAGATTTGTCTCCACAGTGATTCTAGATCCTGTCAAATTGACTGTCGACATAAACCATGCTCTGTCACCACCATGGCATCAGCATTTCCCCAGCTCCTCAGGGGCATCTCCCAAAGTCTCTCATGTGAGGAGCAAAAAGTCGGCAGGTAGCTCTTTCAGAACCCAAATGGTGTCTTCTTTGGTGATTCTGCATTTTTAAAAGATGATAGCAAGTGGGGGGTTTTCCAACTATCAGAGTGGCAAGGCTGTGGCATCGTGCCCTGCTCTGTCTGAGAGCTTTTGTTCTTCCATCATCTGAGGGAAAACTTGGCTTCATGGGATTCTGCATGTTTTAGGTTCAGTTTACAAAGTGATGAGCTCCCCTGGCATAAGGTAGATCATCTCTTATTCTTCAGCGCTGACCCAAGGAGTGAACTTGCCACCTTGGCAGCTCTCCAGCATATAATCCCCTTCCAGTTACCATTCCAGATGTACAATACCACTGAGTACCTTCTCTACAGTACTGAATGCCATCATGGGGAGTCCTTCATGAAATGGTATCCTGGAGAAAGAGAATGCCTGTCTGTCATGAAGGAGACTAAAGAGAAGCCCTTCTCCTCTCCTCTCCTCCTCTCCTCCCCTCCCCTCCCCTCCCTTCCCTCCCCTCCCCTCCCCTCTCCTCTCCTCTCCTCTCCTCTCCTCTCCTCTCTTTACTGGAGATGGAATCCAGGGTTTCTTGCCTGTTAGGCAAGTGCTACTGAACTATACCCGCAGCTGTTAAGAGTCCATCTCTCAGCCACCCCTAACAATGGGCAGGAACATGGCTCTGAACTGGCCAATCAAATATTCTTCCTGGACCAAGTGAGACAAGGATGAGGGACAGTTGGAGGTTATACCAAAACAGAAGGCCAGGAGAAGTGAAGGTCTTTGAGAAGCACAGAGGCTTTTTCACCTCGGTGGACTTAAGTGTTTGGTGCCAGAAGCTCACGGTCACACAAAACTTCCATTGAGTCAGTGGCTCCAGGTTATTGTCTCACAAGTTTGAAGAATGAATTTCATAGACCTTGAAGAAGGTGTATTTAGAAAGGCATTTACTATAGGTTCATAGGTAAGAGCTTAGGGGATAAGAAGGAAGCAGAGCTCCTTATAGCAAAAACGGGTCCCAGAGATGAGGTGCCACTGAGGATACCTATCTGAAGATTACTAAGGTGTTTGGGGTTGAGGCATGAAGGTTGGGCTACCCATGTGGTGTCCAACAAAAACTGGATAAACAAATTATAGTATAGCTGTATAATGGAACCTTATTCAGCAATGAAAAGGAACCAGCTACCAACGCACATAACAAATAAAATGGATCTCATGCACAAGAGGTGAATGACAGAAGTCAGACCACTCAAATAGCATCTGATTCCATTTATATGAAATCCAAGACGATATAAAACTAACTTATCACCACATATGAAGTGGCAGAAGGCAGAGCACTGTTGTCAGTTGTGAGGTAGGGCAGGAAAGTGACAGGAAAGGGGAACAAAAGAACTTTCTGGAGCTATGGAAATGCTCTATGTCTTGTTTGGGGTGGCAAGTTTCATAGGTGTAGACACTGACCTGCTGCACTGAACTCATGATTCATGAATTTTACTATATAATGTTCCCCCATGAACCACAGGGACATGTCCAAAGACCCCCCCATACCTGAAGCCCTCAGGTAGGACCAAATCTGACACTGTGCTTTATCCTATGCACACATATCTATGATGAACTTCTACCTCCTTGCCTAAAAGAGGCACTTTACAGCCTCTCTTCCTCAAATCTGAATGGCCAGCATCTTTACTCTGTACTTTGGGTTATTGCTCAGTAAAATAAGGGATACTTGAACACAGCACTGCAATACTGCGAGTCAATCTGATAATCGATCAAGAAGGCTGCTAAGTGACTATTGAATGGATAGCATATACAGCGTGGATACGTTAGACAAAGACAAGTCTTAAATCCTCAACTGGATAAAATAGGATTGGCTGAAATTTCCTCGTGCTACCCTGAACACAGCACAACTTAGAAATTATGAATTGTTTATTCCTGTAGTGTGCCATCTAACATTTTCAGGGGTAACCAATTAAAGAAAGGGAATACAGATTAGGAGGATTCATCTATATAATTATACCTTAATTAAAAAGAATACATTGGAAAGCTGATTGTATCTGGGGCTAAGAATACTAACACATCTCTCCCTCCCCTATAGATATGGCAACCCTACAAGTGATACCTGGCATCCTTAGACCTGCTCTCTGTCCTCAGGTGTGTCTATTTACCCTCAGCCTCCAGTTATCACCCCCTTTGCCTCTGCTGGCTCCTAGCTGGGAGGTACTGGACTGAAGAAAGCTCTCCATGTCCCAGGGAATTCCCAGGTTCTGGCTGCCATTCTTTCATGAAGGCTGCACACCCAAAGCTCTGACAGATTCAGCATCCTCCACCCCCAGGGTAAAATGGGTGCTCGGGCCTTCTGGCCCAGTGTGTCCCTCTGGAGAAAAGAAAGACCCATTTTTCTCAGCTGAAATTCTAACTTCCTGTATGGAAGCACTCAATAAGGTGGGAGGAAGGGCATGGCTCCTTCCTAAGAGTCCTTGCATTATGGAAGGATACGAGCTTTGAAAATGAGACTTGGGCTCAAATCCCAGCTGTGCTGTTTAACTGGGCATGTATGTGGAAGCAGGTGGCAGCCTCTCTGTGTTGCCCTCACCATCTGAGGTACAGGGAAGACTATGGGGACAGAGTATGTAAAGCAAATGCTAAAATCCTCACCCTTCCCTCCCCAGTCCTCCATCCCTAAGTTAACAGGTGATATGCTAAGGATCTTGGCAAACTTGTGCTATGTTTCCATAGTAGCATGAATGTGGAATGATATAGACACACCCTCAAGGGTGGAGTGGGTACCCAGGCTGTCTGGCCCAACAGGCCCTCTGGAGAACAGAGATGATTCTCAGCCTAACTGGGACATGCATGTGCATTCCTTCGCACAAAGGGTGAACAAGGGCCTTACCTTTCTTTGGATCTCAGACCAAAGGTCAGTCTTTCACAGGGCCTTCCCAGACCCCACCCAAACCAAACTGAATGCCCCTCCTACATTTACCCTGCAGCAAAACACAGACTCCAAATGACCACTGTCCACTCAACCGACATCATTGAATTTCTGTTTCCGGATTTCACTGAGGCAGAGAAGGGCCACCCTCTTCACCCACCGCTTTCTGAAATCACGTGACACACCAGCATGTGCTCAGTGTTCAGTAAATGTTGGTGAGTGAATAAATTCAGATCCTGAGTAAAAATTATTTGAAGCTTCTCCCCAGTAATGAGGCATCCAAAGGTCTCAGGATCTGGAATGTAATACAACCTTGTGGGGAGCTGTGTGCGACTGAAATGTTTCTGTACAAAGACTGGTTCACAGAGAGCCATTGAAGCGAAGCCCACAGGACTTTATTCCTGGTTGGGATCCAGCGATGAATCAACATCTGACAAAAGCATGATCTTTCATTCAAATAACTTGTTTCTGTCAGTGGTACATCTCTATACTAGAGCTTTTCTCCTTTAAAAAACTCAATAAACCATTCCTGGCATCGTTAATGGAGATTAAATTAAATTAATACTATCAGCTTTTACTTTTATGCAGTTGATATTTTCAACATTTATTTTAAAGTAGTCAAGTTCTGTAAAAATCCAAGACTTAGGGTTTCAGGGTCAATTTCTATATTAACTTAAGCTATAAACATGATTAGGAAGTAAATCTAACATATAGATATAGATATAGATTAGATATAGATATAGATATAGATATATATAGATATATGTTCTGAGATCAAAGGTCCATTTGGAATTATCAGTGGATATGGATTTCCATGCCAAAGGAGCCCTTAAATAATACTGGTGAATGTAAAATCACTCCATTTTTTCTAGTTGTGTTCTTATGGAAGTCAACTTTTGAAGTTCTATGCACCCTGTTAATTAGCAATTTCCCTTCTTTAAAATTATCTCTGATGACTCACTTCTTTCCAGAAGCTTTAACTAAGTCCTTTTCAAGAAGTGTAAAGTCAGATGGCACTCTGACCTGCCTGTTCTATGAACACTTACCTCAGGACTCCTAGCTCTGGATCCACTGCGTGGTGTGGAAGAGCCATGAAAAAGAAGAAAACTCACTTCTGTTCACCAGGGTCTTGGCTCTGGGCTGGGCAGCCCTGTCCAGCTATTGTTCTCAGTGTTAAGTTGGTAATACTTCTGAGTACATATGGAATTGTAGGGCACCATCCTGTGAGCTTTGGGCGGGATATTTTGGCTTTGTGAGGTCAAGCTATTTTTACTCCATCTTAGACCTGAAGAAATTGAAGTCCAGCGAGGTTAAAAACTTGCCAAGTTCATACAACAACTAAACTAAAAGACAGAGTTAGACAGACTACTGCTAAGCACTTAGTCACTCCACTCTAGGCAATGAACTGAGCAGTCTCTGGGTTTATTGTTCTAGTGTTTGAAACAAAGAGGAGCAAGAAGTATCTGAAGGAGCTGCGTAGACCCTCCACCCTTGCTTCTAAGCACAACTCAAATCGTTAGGAGAATTGGGAGGTGGCAGGAAAGTCCCCAAGGATAGCCACACGTGCCCCAGACATGCCAAGGGAACTGCACCTGTTACCCTGAAGAACTATTACCCATGCATCTATATCTATCCTGGTGTCCTCCTTGAATGGGAGACTTGCCCCAGAACTCACCCCGGAATCCCCTTGGACACCCTTTCTGTTCCTGTATCCAGCCCTCAGTGTCCAAACCTCAGTGCACCCTGCAGATGTCCAAAGCACAGCCAACCGCAATTGGCCTCTGGCTGATGAAGATAATCACTGCCTTCCCACAGCCATGCCAGTCATGAAGGGAGCCAGTGCCAAACCCCTTTCCAGAAACTGTGAGAGACAACCCAGAGAAGAAGGACTATGGCTTGGATTCACATCAGTATTTCAATGTAGACATCAATTTACCAGCTGTTTTGCTTGACTTAGACCCCTCAGCTCAGCTTCCATTTGTGTGTGTGTGTGTGTGTGTGTGTGTGTGTGTGTGTGTGTGTATGTGTGTGTGCGCACACAGGCACAAATGCCTGTGTATGCCTATGGAAGCCAGAGGAGGATAATTGGGTATCCTGCTCTATCACTCTCTGCCTTGTTCCTTGGGGATACTGAACCTGGAGCTAGCTGATCTGGAGCTAGGCTGGCAGCCAGTTGGTCCCTGTGATCTTCCTGTCTCTGCTGTCCATAATGCTGGGGTTACAAGCAGGCACAGCCTGGCCATGTCCAGCTTTAGATATGATTGCTAAGGATTTGAACTCGGGTTTTCATGCTTGGGCAGTATATGCTCTTATCCACTGAGCCATCTCCCCAACCTCCCCAGCCTGTTTATGTTGGGTCCTCTGGGAGTTGGTGTGTGGATCGACCTTTGGTGGGTGGGAGACAGCAGGAATGGACAGCTCCTGCTTTCCTTGCTCAGCATTCTGTCCCACTTGTTTTCATGTGGGGAACTTCTGTTCTTTCTTCTTTAAAAAAAAAAAAAAAAAGATCTCATTCATTTATTTGATTTACATGTATATGTGTGTACCTGCATGAGTTTATGTGCACACAGATGCCCACAGGGGGCAGAGGATCCCAGGAACTGGAGTGACAGGTGGTTGTGAGCTGCCTGATGTGGGTACTGGGAACTGAACTCAGGTTCTCTGCAAGAGTAGTAAGTGCTATTAACTGCAGAGCATCTCTCCAGCCACATCCTCTCTTATCCTACGGTTTCACAGAAGCTGACTCTACTTTTTGTCTCGGGTGGGAGAATGCCTCAGCCAAATCAGGCTAATTAGAACCACAGATATGGCTAAGTGATAGGTACACAACAGAGTCAGCCAATGAGAACTGGCTCCAGGACCTCTCCTGGTGCCTTCCCAGGAGTTGCTAAGTTGGTAGAATACAAATGGGACACTGTAGAGGCCACCTTGTCCTGGTGGAAGGAAAGCTTGTTTGAGACAGAATTCTACAGGAAAATACAGGGATAAGGAAGGGAGAGTGTGAGCAAGGATCCGACAACTTGGGATACCTACATCTACCAGAGATGATAAATTCTCTCTGAGGCTGTATCTGCTGTAAACTGGCTACTGTAAGAAGGTGAAATGTGTTTCCCACCTCAATTTACAGGAAGTTCTCTAAGAATGTGAAGTATTTAGAGATAAGACCTTTCATTAATTAATTGATGTGTGTGATACGGTGTGTGTAGTGTGTGGATACGTGTGTGTGAGTGTGCAAGTGTGCTGTGCACATGCAGCATCCAAGAGAGGACATCAAGTGTCTTCCTTTATCACCCTCCACATCATTTTCTTAAGACAGGTCTCTCATTAAACCGGAAGCTAGCCATTTTGGCTAAGCTGGGTAGCCAGTGAGCTTCTGGGACCTGTCTCCACCCCAGTGCTGGTGTTACAGCACATTCTGCCATACCAGGCCTTTTTTTTTTTTTAGGAAACATTAAATTTAATTTACAGAAAAACCATCAGAAACTAACTGCAAGAGCAATGGGGCAAACCAATCCCTGAAAAGGGGCACCGTGGGGGTTACATGAAGGGTCAAGGAGGAATAGGAATACCATTTGGCTTTTTTTCAGGGTAGAAGATTCCTCTTTTCTTTTCTATCCAAATGTGTAGGCTTCCCCCTCTGTAGATTTAAAGAGACAATTGCGTATCACTAATTTCCTACACAGGGTAGGATCAATTCTTTGTCCCAGTCAATTCTCAACAAGAGGACAACTAGAACAACACTATCTTCCTGGACAAAGAGCATGGGAATATTCTGCTTTGTTGATTTGTATATCTCTTCATATGTCTCTCCATCAATCTCTATCACAGTCACAGTTTCTTCTACATCTCCCAGCAGCCTATCTAAATGTTGGTCATAAGCATGTAATCTGCCTCAAAGTTCTCTATCATTTCCAATCTTCATATAAATTTGCTCATCTAGGCTGGGCCTGCTGAGATCCAGGGGCTCCTCTACTCTCTTGGTAAGTCTGTTACTGATCCACATTGTCCACCATGTTTCAAACCCTGCCCATTACCTGGATTTTTAAAAATGTAGGTGCTGGGGATTTAAACTCAGGTCCTTATGCTTGCAGAACCCACTGAGCCATCTCTCCAGCTCTGAGACCAGGCCTTTAACAAGAGATATCAAGTTAAGGTGAGAACACTGGAGAGGGAACTAATTCAATCTGCTAGATGTCCTTATAAGAAGAGGAAATCAGGGCTGGAGAGATGGCTCAGTTAAGAGCACCTGCTGCTCTTGCAGAGGACCTGGGTTTGAGATGGCTCTGCAGTTAAGAGCACTGGAAATCCAGTTCCAAAGGATCTGATACCCTCTTCTGACTTCCAAGTGCACACAGGTGCACTTACATACATGCAGACAATACCGTCATACACATAAAATAAAAATAAAAAATATTTTAAAAAAGAAGAGGAAATCAAATCACAGACTAACAGAAGGGAGTTCAGCAGGGAAAGACCATGTGAGGACACAATGACAAGGTGCCTCCTACAAGTCATGGAGGCCTTAGGAGAAATCAAACTTGGAACTGGGAGATGGCTCAATGGAAAGAGCACTTGCTGTGCAAGCATGAGGACCTGAGCCCAGTCCCCACCACCTATGTAAGGGTCATTCCTCTAACCCTGGCATTGGGGGTAGGAGACAGAGGGGTCCTAGCAGCTCACTGGCTAGTCAGCCTAGCCAAAACAATGAGTTCCAGGTTCCATGAGAGACCCTGTCTCAAGAGAATAAGGTAAAGCGTTATAGAGCAAGAAACTTAACATTCTCCTCTGGCCTCCACACATGGGCGCCGCCCCCCAACAGAGCTAACACCTTGATCTTGGATCTTTAGCTTCCAGAACTGTGAGAAAGTGAGTTTCTGTCATGCAGCCTCGGGTAGTTTGTTATAGCAGAGCTAGCAACTAAAGCAGCTGCCCAAAGAATCTTCACAAATGCAGCATTCTTGTAATCTCTGGGAGAACCATAAATGGCAAGTTTTCAGTCCTGGATATAAAGAAACCAAGCGTTTCAGAAATAGGAAAGAATAGGGTGCTAAAGTAATCAGAAGGGGTGGACAGGCTGCGGGGAGGGAATGAAACTCAAGCTAGGCTTTAAAGAGCCCGATAGATGAATAAAGGACGGGGTAATGCCATCAGAGTAGAAGGACAACTTGGCTGGAAAAAGCATGTTCCATATGGGAGATCAAATAGCCAGAGAGGTGCTGGGAAAGAACAGGAAACTGAGTAAATATTGAAGGGCTAGATGACTAAACCGATAAGACAGCTCAGTGGGTAAGGGCACTTGCTGCCAAGCCTGGCGACATGACCATCAATCCCTGGGACCTACCTGGTGGATGGGGAAAATGCAATTTGTCCTCTGACTTTCACCTTAGTGCTGTGGCATAAGTGCCCCACCCCCCACAATACGTAAATAATTTAAAAAGAAAATTGCTAGATTATGTGGAATCTTAATGTCCAAGCTAAGGAGTTTCAAATTGCTGGACTTGGGATGAGGCAGTGGCAACTTGGAGGTGGTGTTGAAGGAGCTTAGCTGACTGCAGAGAGGGGCAGAGATAGATGCCAGGGTGCCAACTTTGAAAGATGCATCACTGTGGATTCCCACTGCAAGATAGAGACAGGGTCAGAGTCCTAGTTCCATATGTCTCTGTGGGTGGTGGGGAGGCTGTGGAGGGCTTTGAGGTTATATTTGGTGAGAGTTCCAGTCTGCTATTGTTCCTGTACCTACCCAGAATCCTCTATCCTAACCACTGCAGGGCACCACTGGATGCCACTGCCATTGCCAAGAGCATCTAGCTAACCCATTGTCATTGTGGCTGTCTACCTCTAATGCCCATCTCCGTCACAGCTTCCCAGCTCCACTATGTTCCCAGGCTTTTGGACTATGACTACTGCAGGCTTTGAGGTCTGACCACCCCAACAAAACACTGGTAGATGCAAAGACCCCTCCAAGCCCAACCTCCATCATAGAAGAGGGAAGTCGCTCTCCTCTCTCCCTCCCACAGCCTTCTGCAAGGCAAATACCAGAAAATGGTTCAAAAAGTCCTTTCACCCCATGCATATTCAGTGAGCATCTATTATGTGTCAAGCAGGTGGAGAGGGCCTGGGATACAAGGCACAATTATGGCAAGATCCAGGTGGGAGTTATTCAAAGATCAAAATATTGTGATACTGGCAGGGATAAGCAACTGGGTCAATGAACAAAGTCAAGTTCAGAAACAAGAACCTTCTGCCTTTAAACACAGCTACAAACTACTTGCCTTATAAAACTAATGGCACAGCCTTAGGGAAAGAATGGCTCAGGAATAAACGATATGGGGGTCAAGGCAATATCAATAAGGAAATGAAAAGAAAGCAAGATGACCCCTCACATCACTGACGTATGGTTTATATTCAACATACATGATGGTTAATCTTGGGTGTCCATTTGATTGGATTTGGAATCAACTAAGAGGCAAGCCTCTGGACGGGTCTGTGAGGAATTTCCTGGAAGGATTAACTAAGGGGGGGAAGACTCTTCCCCGAAGTGGGCAGCGCCTTCCAGCCCCACCTGAGGCACAGCAGTGCCTCCTGGGCTTCTTGCGGTGAGTATGTCTATCCCATTGTTGCTGCTGCCACCACCATCTTTCACTGATACCAGAACTCAGCTTCTCAGCCTTACATTGTGGGCTAAAGACTAGCCACTCTCTAGGACTCCTCAAGGCCTATAGCCCCGGACTGGAATTGGTCAGACATCCAGCCTTATGCACTGAGCAGTTACCGGGTTCCCCGTCTCTCCAGTGTGCATCTGCTATTATTGGACTACCCAGCCTGTACCATGTAGCCAATCTAATACATCCCCCCTTTGTGATACATAGTCAATCCTATCAGTTCTGTTCCTCTAGAGAACCCTGACTAATACAGCATAGAAAACACCCCAAAATCTGTTTTGAAAAGGCAAACACAAAAAAGAAAAATGGGCAGAAGGCATGAACTAGTGCTTCAAAAAGGAAGATTCCCAAAAGCCAATAGACAGATGAAAATGTTGGCCTCATTCCTACTGTGGAGATGCACATGAAGGTCAGGAGTTTGCAGGATTTACCTGAAAACCTGCAGTCCCCACTGTTAGTGAGGTGCCAAGCAGCAGGGATTTTCCTGCACTGCTGGTCAGAGGCTAAAACTAAAGCACAGCAGAGGAATACACTTTGACCCAGAAAATCCACATCTCTATTCAAAAGAATATGTGCACAGGAACTCTGAGAAGTGCACAAAGTGTATATTGCGATGTCTTCTGTACAGTCCAGAGCTAGACACTTCCCATAGTCTGTTGACAATAGACCAGCTTGATGCATCCTGGTATGTTCCCACAATGACACACTACACTGACATAAAAACAAATCATTAGTTCCGTGTCCTAATATGTAAGAAGCTCACAGACCTATTGTGCTAGAGACTGGGGGGATGTTACTCATGAAGAGGAGGGGTGAGGATTGAAAGGGGGTCTTCAAGGGGTGCTGGCAGTGTTCAAGGGGTGAGTACATAGGTGTTTCGCTATATGATCATTTGTTGTGCTTTTCACTGTATTTTGTACAGTTCTCTGTATATATGCTGTACTTTACAACATCAAGAATAAAAAAGAAAAGCACCAGGCTATGGCATCAGCCAGCTCACAGGAAAGCTGAGGAAACAGGAAGTTGAGCAAGTGTTGGCCACACCACAGCGAGCCAGACTGCCTGGCTTCCCTTTCATCTCTACTCCAACATAATCGTGTAATGCCAGCCCCTTAAATAATCTTGACTTTCTCTTTTTTTTTTTAACTTTTAAAAATATTTTATTTATTATTTTTATTTTATGTACATGAATGTATTGCCTGCATATATGTGAGTGCACTGTGTTGTGCAATGCTGTGGAGGTCAGCAGAGGGCTTCAGATTCCCCTGGAACTGAAGTTAAAGACGGTTTGTAGCCACCATGTGGGTGCTGGGAATTGAACCTGGGTCCTCTGCAAGAGCATCCAGTGCTTTTAACCGCTGAGACATCTCTCCAGCCCTGACTCTCTCTTTCTTATAAAATGGGAATGATAACCATATCTGCTCATAGAGGTATTAGAACTAAGTCAGCAAGAAGTGGATAATTTTTGTCTATGTAATTGATGGATATTGTTGGTTTTCACTGCCATGAACTCTACTTATTCTGCATCCATGACAACTACCAAGCAGCCCACAGAGGGATGTGAGACCACAGTAGTGTCCTGATCTAATCAACTGCTTTCTACTCCTCCAGCCAGCTGGTGTACTTGGAAAGGAGAAGGAAGCCATTGGGTCACTCTGCCTCCTCTCTTCTCCTGGGGTTCTGGAATTGGTCCTGCCTACCTATTCTCAACCATGCTTCATTCAGAATCAGGCAAAGGAAATGCCAGGCCCACTGCCAAGCTCAAGGCATCTAATTGTGCCAGTGCCCTGTACATATTAGGTACTTAGTACATGCTTTTATTTAGAAAGTAAGGGGGTGTGAACAGATGATAGGTAACTGAGGTGATACAATGGCACAGCAGGGTAGGAACCCTCATTTTACTGACAGGTATAGATAGAAAGGAGGTGCCAGTTGTCCTTTAGCCTCTTCCTTTTCTCTTTTTGTGGCCCAATCTTGGTTCACCCCTTTCCTTATCCAGCTCAAACCCACCAGAGAGGTCACACTGTGATTTGCTGAGCCATGGGGGGGAGTTGCTATTTATCTTTGTTACTGCTGCAAGTGTCCAAGAGAAAACAGCTTCAAAGAGCCCGTCTGTTGGGATAACCTATTGATTTGTGTCACGTTTCTCCCAATCCCTATTTTATTGTTGTTCAAGACAGGGTCAGGGGAGGTCAAAAATAACTCTTTCCACTGGAGGCAACTGAGTGAGGGATTCTAGGAGGAATTCTAAATTCTGTAACAGGTGTGGGTTGGGGAAGTAATGGAAGAGCATGCTGATGCCAAGTCGGAGACTGGAGGGAAGGGCTCAGAATGAGACCTGTGACATGCCAGCTTACGGGGGAAAAGAAAAAAAATGAACTAGGGAAGCTAGGATGGATTTTGACTTAGTACCAACTCCTAGTATAAACTCTTAGGATTTTTTTAAATTACTTTTTTATCCTGGTCAAATTAGCTGACTAATATGGTTTAAGTATTTGCCAATTGTGCTATGATCCATGACAGTGTTGGAATTTCATTTAGAAAAACATTTTTATTTGTTTTGTTTTTGAGACAAGGTCTCATTATGTAGTCCTGGCTGGCCTCATACTCGCTCTGTAGCTCAGGCTGGTCCCAAACTCACAGAGCTCAGCCTGCCTCTGACTCCTGAGTGCTGGGTTTAAAGGCATGTGCCACAACACCAAAAAAAAAAAAAATTTAATTACATTTATTTATCTGAAGAGGGGGGAAGCATATGGTACAACATGCAAACTTCATCCACTGAGCCATTTCACGGGCTGTAGCACTTCATATTTATGAATGGCAGATCGTGCCAGACAGTTCATCTATAGCAGACTTTGGCACACTTCAACCAAATCCAACAACTGCTATTTTTAATCAATAAAGCTTTGTTGGAACACAGCGCTGCCCATTCACTAATGTGTTTTGTCTACTGCTATTTTGCTACATTGGTAAGAGTTGAGTGTGGTGATAAAGATGGTCTGGCCTATAGAGCCTTTAATAAGTACAATCTGGCCTGTTAGAGAAAAGGTTGCCAACTATGAGCTATAAGAATTTCAATTCTTATGCCCCCATTTTATATACGGAAGATTTAACTCAAAGTGTTAATAACTTGCTTGGCATCAAAGATGGTGCTGGGATCTGAATGTGGTCTACTTAATGCCAAAAAAATTTCCCCAGAATATATGCTACTTCCAATGGAGAAGGCACTGGTCATTCTTTGTAACATTATCTAAACATCTATATAAATCAGGCCTCTATCTACAAGTCAAGTTCGACCTAAGCACTCTTCAAACCTTACTGTTTCACTGAAATCATAGTCCAGTTAAGTAGTCTTTGAAGTTGAGTGAGATATCTTCAACTTAGAATCTTTTCATTCTGCTGAATTTGTCATAGAGTTACCTCTACTCCATCTCATCTTGACAACATTGGCCTCCTTGGTCTTGACCAACCCCTACCAAGGCTGAGGGAGCCAATATGAATTCTCCATGATAGGATGCTAAGTAGAAGTGCATGATGTGACTTGAATGTGAAATGCCTCCCATGGGCTCATGAGCTTGAAATCTTAGTCCCCTGCTGGTGGCACTGATTTGAGAGGTTGTGGAACCTTTGGAACTTGAGGCATGGGCTTACCTGGAGGACACAGGCCACTAGTGTGGGGCCTTAAAGGTTTTGCCTGGCTCTGGTTCCTGTTCAGCTCTCTGCTTCCTAACCTGCCAAGATATGGGAAGAACTGTCCCATACTCCTGTTGCTACAGAGATGCTCACCATGCCTTCCCCACCATGACTGCACCCAAATTTCATGTGTTAGAAGCTTAATTGCCAAATTTATCTCTTGATGATGGTAGGAAGTCAGGCCTTTGAGGAGTAATTAGGATTAAGTAAGGTTATCCAATGGGGTCTCCATGATGAGACTGGTGGCTGTGTAAGAAAAAGAGAGAGTCAGGTTGATTTTTTTTTTGCAAGGTCCCCCTAGTCCCATCCTGCCTAGAAGTCACTATATGGACCAGGCTGGCCTTAATCTCACAGAAATCCACCTGCCTCTGCCTCCTGAGGACTCAGATTAAAGGCATGAGCCACCACATCCGGTGTAGAGTCAAGTTGAAGCACCCTCCCTACACTTCATCATGTGATAGATCCTCCATTAGGCATGATAAAGCAAAAAGTAGATGCATAATGGATGCTGACAGCATGCTCCCAGCCTCCAGAATCATGTGACTAAACCTCTATTCTTTAAAGTATGTGGTCTGTGGTGTTTTGTTATGGCAACAGAGAAAGACACCAAGATATAATCAATAGTGACTCAGAGATGAAACCCAAGTGTTCTGTGTCTTCTTGTATCTTTGCTTCATTGCCTGGTGTCAGAGTTCTTCCCTGAGAACGAGGCACTGCTGACACAATGTTCAGGTTAAGGGAAGTGGAAAGTTTCAGAAAAATTTAGAATGTTGCCAAACAATCTCTGTTTCTCCCTGTAATGCAGGGGGAATATTGACCATGGCCAGAATAAAAAGAAGAAATAGGCTATTTTTTGATGCCAGGATAAAAAAGTGACTAGGTGGGATAAGGTTGGCAAATCCAGAGGGGCTCGCAAAGGGTGCGGCATGACATTAGCAGCGGAGAGATTCTTTAAGGATAGGTAGGGGACAATGGCTACAAATATGATTTTTTAATAATTTTCCATTCCTCTAGACTGACGTAAGACCCTTTTCCCTGGAGCCTAGTGGCTCTGCAATTTTGGAGCAATGTTGTGCCAAGTTGTGAGGCCCTGTGGCTTGAAGAGAGAGTATCTA
The DNA here is from genome assembly GCF_000622305.1 of Nannospalax galili. Taxonomy (NCBI): domain Eukaryota; kingdom Metazoa; phylum Chordata; class Mammalia; order Rodentia; family Spalacidae; genus Nannospalax; species Nannospalax galili. The sequence continues at coordinate 3,831,940 of NW_008329640.1, forward strand.
GAAACTGTGGAAAAATCTCACAAGGCCTAAAAAGAACAATGGCATCACCCTGTTGGATAACATGAAACAAATCCACCAAAACAAGCGATGTCTGGCTCCCCAACGCTGCCAGTCCTAATTCTCAATCAAGACAGGACTGTGACTGTTCAGTCAACCTGGGAACCATGGGAGCCACCACCAACATTGACTGTCTTAGGAGCCTCAGGCTAAATCAGCTCTTTCAGAGACCCAAATTTGACCCAAATTTCCTGGCCCTTTACTCACTGTTTGGTTCCTTTCCTTTGGTCCTGGAACCAGGCTCCCTTCCATACCCTGAGCCTGAGGCATGGCCTTGTGACCTGTCCACACCCCATCCTCTCACTCCACTGACCTGCACAAGCCTCCTCACGGCAGAGCAGTCAGGCTGCAGAGTGAAGGCTAGTCCTCAGGCTACCCTGTCTCTATGGAGACCCTGGGGGAAGTTTAGTCACAGAAACAGAGACACCAGACATAGGCAAATTCTGAAACTAATAAATACACAGAGAAAAGGCGTTGGGAAGGCGAAACTACCACTAGAAAAATAACCTCAATTTACTTTGTTTCTGCAAACTTCTGACCTTACTACTAAAAGGGAATGGGGGTGGGGGACCACAAGAGAAAATACGTTAAAGATGGACAATGATGTATCCTTACCATCAATCCTGACCCTGTTTCCCTCCCCCTTCAGGTAGCCCTTCTCAACCCAAGGGCTCACACCCTGAGGGTGTTGGGGTGTGTACAGGGAGGAGAACTGGTCCCAGTTGAGGCACCTCAGGAGTTAAGCGGGTATTTATTTACAGGTTAAAGAAGCAAGCTCTCCAGTGAAGGTGGGGCTGGCGATGCTGAGCTCAGCTAACAAGCCGCCCTCTCCGGCAGCATTCTGGGCGATTACTCCCGAGCACCCAGCCATACTAAAATCAATAAACAATTTCAGTGCAGCCCAGGGAACTTTGCCACACTTAATAAAAGTCTCCAGCTGTGGTTATGGCTTCATTTCACCTTAACGTCTTCTTTAACTGTCCCTTCTTTTCAAGATCAATTAGAAGTACATGCAAAGAGAATAAAGAAATGCACAGGCGCTTGCAGGGGCACACACATAAACACACGGCCCCTAAGCAAACAAGGTCAAAACTAGTTACCTGTGTGAAGCCTCTCCACCTCCCCATTCATGGTTCCACTTTGAATATACCGATAGGGTCTGGGGACAGAGTTTCAGGAATCAAACTGGGCATCAACCAAGAAGGTCAAGGAGGCAGGTGAGAGACTGGCCTCATAGCTCGTAAGTGCATAGAAGTAATCCCACTATGAAAAGCGTCCTTACTCTCTTCAGAGGTTTTCCTCTCCGAATGCCATCTATGAGGTTTTTCTTTGGACTGTTTCCCACCCCCCAGGATGTACATTTAAGAACAGGTAGAAAAAGGGAAATGGGTGTCTGGAGAGTGGCTCGGTTGGTAAAGTGCTTGCCACATAAGCATGAAGACCTGAGTTCAGATCCCCAGCACCCATGGAAAATCCTAGCTGTGATAGTGTGCACCTGTAATCCCAGAGCTGGGGAAGTCGAGACAAAATGGTCCCTTGGTTTGCTGGTCAGCCAGTGTAGACAATCAGCAAGCTCCAGGTTCCATGAGAGACTGTCTCAAAAAGTAAGGTAGAAGGATTGAAGGAGACACCGGACATCAATCTTGGGCCTTCACGCACATGCATAGGCTTCTGTACACACACACATACACACATGCACATGCTTGCTCACTCTCTCTCTCGCTCTCTCTCTCTCTCTCACATATACACACACCACAGAAAAGTGGAAAGAAAATGTATAAATGTCACTGTTAGTGTCTTCACCGAAACAGCTGAGGGACACTGCCTGAGGTGGACCGGCTCCCATCCCATCTGTTAACTTGGATGGTGTGTGTTGTAGGGTGATTTTGTGTGTTACTTGTCATTGACCACAATATTGGTTCTGGAGCTGATGCTAGTCCTTGCCAGATACTTGCCAGGCCTGGTAGGATATGATAAAACTAGATGGAAACCTGCTCAATTTTCTCAAAATGGTGTAAGTTGCATTCTATATATTTGCAAGTACATGTCTCCATATAGGCTTTAGAAAATTATCAGTCTCTGTGAGATGAGCTGCTCACCCATTCAGGAAGTCGATAACACTAATTAATCCATCGTTTTTCTTGCACTGGTGGCCACTCAAGTGTAGTTTGAAACAAGTAGAAAACCCCACCTGTGAAACACAGAAAGATGAAGACCTTTGTGAACTCATCTACAAAACAAAAGGAGTCGTCCTGATGGCAGGAACAGAGCTCATTCCAGGGAAATACAGGGACGGCGATTCACGCTCCCCTTCCTTCTCTTTCCTCCAATGATAAAACCTATTTAGAATAAAAAGTTCCAAGAGCAAATCAAACAGGCATCTTCCTCCCGGAGAAAAGGCCTTTGAGACCCAGTAACCCAACCTGGCCTCAAGCTCACAGCAATCCTCCTGCCTCTGCCCTTCCTTAGTGCTAAGATGACAGGGATGCACACACAGATCTGTCTGCTGCATTGTTTTTTGTTTGCTTTTATTGAGACATGATATTTGTAGGTTTTTATGGGGGAACAGTATGATAATTTGATACATGCACTCAGTGTGTAATGATCAAATCAGGGTAATAAGCACTTCCCTCTCCTGGGCATTAATCATTTTTATGTGATGGGGATGTTCATAATCTTCCAGTTATTTCAAAATGTATCACAGATTGGTGTACCCAGTAGCTACCTTGCTGTGCTATAGAGAGCCGGAGCTAATTCCTTCTCTTTGGCTGGTTGCTTCTTCCCCTGTTTTCTTCTGCACATACACCTTCCCCCACCCTAACAGATGCTCTCCTTTCCCTGGACTGAAAGCTGCCTGGCTATTGGGCATGTGAAATGTGCAGATCAAGGGAGGAGTCAGTCTCTGAAGAACTAGAGTCCCACAGTCCTCTGCCTTAGGTGTCAGTGCAGTGGCTGATGCTCAACCTGCCCAGGACTTGATGCCATCATCCGTCAAGTCATCTTCATCTTCACAGTCCTCCACTTTCTTCTGCAGCTCCTCTCTCCAGCATGCTTACCCTGCCTGCCTTTCTAGGCATCCGTGTATCATTTAATCAGGTTTGGGGAGAGCTCAGGGCATCTGGGAGGGAGAAGACGTGAGGGCAGTAATTACAGCAAAATTCACACTTCCCACCAGTTTAGAAAGCAGCTCTGTTTGGAAACTCCATTTATAAGGGTAGAAAGAATAATTGTGAGGCATCTGGCAACTTTCAACGCCATCTCAACAGTCTGAGTCCAGAAAGTTAATTTGGTAGAACAGTATGTAGCAGTTTAGAGCAAAGAATAAAAGACCTACCAGCCACAGAAATAAAGCAGACTTTCCAAATGTGTCCATTTTTGTTCCATGACCAAACTCGATATGTCAGTAAGTCCCTCACAGCTGCCCAGGTTCTCTGCATTTCCTCAGGTTCTGGTGGTCTTCTGTTGCTTCCTAGGTGTGACAGGTTCATGACACCTAGTTAACACATTAGGCAGTGAATCTTAAGCCTACTGCGAGCTGACATAGACTAAGCCACAGGTACACCTGCCTTTCTAAAACTGTCAATAAACACATTTGTAAAAATATTCCACAAAGTGAAGACGGATCTGCAGGATCCAGTGGAAAAACACAACTACAAAGGTGTGTGTTCCTGCACCTTCCTCATGCTTCCATCCTGTTTAATATTTTCATGGTGAGCACAGAGGGAGAGGCTCATAGCTAATTCTGTCTTTTGATATCCTGCAGGAGCTCAGGATGTACAACTATCTTTATAAGCAACCTTCACCAACTGAGAAACACTCGCTTAAAAAACAGTCGACTGGGAATCTGGTTAGCAAGTGAAGGCTAAGAAAGGCCAGGGGGAGATTAATGCAAACTCCGTCAGGAGGTTGAAAATGAGAGGCAACTGTCCACGTGAGTGTCTGAAGACCTCCTTTATTTGGGGGAACGCCTAAGACATGTAGGATAATAAGCCATCGAGCGGTGATTCAAATGGTATAATTCACTGAATTCACAAATGACAAGATCTGTTCTTTGTATGTTTTCTCATCTCTGTACGGCCCTCTACATCACACAGAGCTTTGAAATATATATTTGGAACCAAGTGACCTGCCTAGAAACTGACTTCAGTTATAAATCAATTCCTGGCTTACTGATTACTTTTTTCCATTCATTTTTTTTATTGGTGAAGGGTTTTAGTATGATGTTTTCATACCTGTGTATGGTGAACTTTGATTGTTTTCACCCTCTCTTATCCCTGCTCCTTTGCTGGTCTTTCTTCTCCCTTCTGTTTTCATGTCTGGGTTTTTTTGTTTGTTTTTCCCCATATTTGAGAAAATGTGACACTTGTCTCTGGGTCTGGCTTATTTTGCTTAACGTGATGCTTTCCAGTTCTATCCATTTTTCTGCAAATGACAAAACTTTGTTTAGCTTTATGGGTGAATAAAATTCCACTGTGTTACTATGCTGTGTTTTCTTTGTCCATTCAACCATTGATGGGTTCTAGGCTGGTTATACCTGGTTATTGTGCAATAAACATGGCTGTGCAGGTATCTCTGACTTAGATTCCTTTGAGTCTGTATACTCAGGAGCAGAGCTGAACTTTTTTTCAGACTGTCCCTACTGATTCTCACAGTGACTGGCCTAATTTACATTCCCAACAACACTCTAAGGTTTTCTTTTTCTCCACATCCTTACCAGCACATACTGTTTTCTTCTTTAGGGGATTATCTGGAAATAAAAGTGGCTATAGTCTTCCTGTAGCAAGAGACCAGAAATACAAAGACAGTATACTGACCTGGCATCTCCCAGCACAAGCCACCTTCTAACACCCATCCTCACCCCTACTGTGACATGACTATTGATCATCTCCCAGCCTATTCTCATCCAAATGTACTCAGCTGCAAATACTCTGTGCTCTGCATACCCATGGTTAGCACCTCACACTGTGGCCATTCCTCCAGGTTGTGGCCTTTAAACTCATCCTATTAGAGCTCAGGTCCCACAGGAAATTTTAAATAAATCCGCACAAAGAACGTTAGGACTGATAGATGAAGAAGCCATGAATGATCAGGAGAAGGCACTAGGACACAGATAAAACTCCAGCGGAATAGTTTTGTTTCCCACGGACAAGTTCTCTTTGGGGGAGGGAAAAAAATGTCTGCTCACAGGTCGTGAGCTGGGGTCTTTTATAGGGGGAGGCTTCAAGGGCTGCAGAAGGCGGAAGATATATTCTTTAAAGGTTAGGTGTGGGGGGAACCACTGTTAAAACCTGCCCCTTTTAGAGATCAAAGGGGAAGCCTGCCGTGTTGGCCAAAGTTGGATAAAAGCCTGTTTTTGACTTGAAAGACCAAGCTGCTTGTCTCAGGGGTTTGTGGAACCCATGAGACCCTCTTGGTGAAGGGGCGGGGCTGCTGTGTATCTGAACCCTAACAAGGACCACTACTCCTATTCCACTCTAGCAGCAGAGGACTCTGGCTCTGTACTGCACTGAGCTGAGCAGGGGCTCCTGGTGGGTCGCGAAGTAGCATGTAGGGCTGAAGAGATCACTCAGCAGTTAAGAGCACTGGCTGCTCTTGCAGGGGATGAGCGTGCGTTTCCCAGAACCCACATGGCGTCTAACAACCATCAGCAAACTCCAATTTACCCTCTTCTGACCTTCACAGGCATTGCATGACTCGGGTGCACCTACCTATATGCAGGTAATACTCATATACACAAAATAAAAATAGCAAATAAAAAAAAAAGAAGTAGCATGCATCTTTTTTTGGTTTTTCAGGGCCAAGGATAAGCAACTACAAAGACTTTTTAAAATTTTTTCTGACTAAGGAGTTTGTACTAATAACCCCCTGAAAAGGCTTTTGGGGATTAGAGAATTTCATATGCATCATAAGCTTGCATGAGCACATTCCCAGAGTTCACTGGGGATGTCTAGTCCAGGATCTTCTCAGCCATCTGGCACCTGAGTAGCTCTTGGTTACATGCACAGCACCCCCTGAATGTGCTTGTACAGAATCAGGGTTTTCCCACTTTTGAAGAAAATAACTTACTATCAGAGTTGTCATGGGGTTGCTTGGGGTTCTCAAGAGTTGTGATTCTTTCCTTGAAATTATCAGATACTGTTGGTCCTGCTGCAAATGTATCACCATTAGTTTGTTATGAATCCTGTAGTGTTTTCTGGTCCATCTATGTGCTTCTAATTTGAAGTTTAGTTTTCCCAACTACTTAAATTAAAAGAACTGTGTTTTTGGAATTCCAATGGCAATCATCTGTACCCTTCATCATGACAGACATATTCATGGACTCATTCTCCCAACTCCAAGCAATTTCCCCATACAGAGACCTTGAATTACAACCACTGAGCTCTTTTTTTTTTTTTTTTTTTTTTTCCCATTAGAATCTGGTAACAGAACTGAACCTGTGGTCTGTAATTCCAGCAGTTGAAAGGTTTGAGGCAAGAGGATCACAAGGTCAGCCTGGATAGTAACCCCTGTCTTTAAAAAAGGAAAAAGAAACTGGTAACAGGTAGGTAGTTAGCTAAAGTCATGGATTCTAGACTTTTCCATGAGTGTGGAGGTCTTGAATATTAATGGTTCAATATCAAAATGTATTGTTTGTAGGAAATGACATATTTCTGAATACCATTGAATTTTCTAATGAGACCAATTAAGATTGCAGCAAATTACAATATATTTTAGATATTTTATTATTTTTAGTATTTTGTCATTTTTATTTTTTAAATTCGTGTGTTGCTTGCATGTAGGTAAGTGCACCCATGTTATGCAATGCCCGCGGAAGTCAGAAGAGGCCATCGAGTCCCCCGGAACTAGAGTTACGGACAGTTGTTAGCTGCCATGTGGGTGCTAGGATTCAAACCCTGGTCTTCTGCAAGAACAGTGAGTGTTCTTAACCTCTGAGCCATCTCTCCAGCCCCATAATTTTTGTTTTTTATGTGTATGAGTGTATTGCCTACATGTATGTAAGTGCACCTGTGTTATACAGTGCCCACAGAGGTCAGAAGAGGGCATCAGATCACCTGGAACTGGAGTTAGCCACCATATGGATGGTGGGAATCAAACCCAGGTCCTCTGCAAGAGCAACCAGTGGTCTTAACCACTGAACCATTTCTTCATCCCCATACGATATATTTTAGAGTCCTCCTGTGATTAAAAAAAATTCCTGAACACTGCAATGTTTTCCTTTATAGAAATTCTGATGATTGGGCTGGAGCAATGGCTCAGCATTTAAGAGCACTGGCTGTTCCTGCAGAAGACCCTGGTTTGAATCCCAGCACCAACATGGCAGCTAACAAGCATCCATAACTCTGGTTCCAAGAGATCCAGCATCCCTCTTCTGTCCTCTGTGGGCACTGAACAACATGGGTACACTTATACACACGCAGCCATAACACTCATAGACAAAAAATGAAAGTAAATTAATTAATTAAAAAACAATCTGGACTGATTTTGTTTCTGTTCACAGAAACAAAGAAGAGTTATATGTTAATATCACTTCACAACCCAAGTTATTCCTGAAGGTTGGAAGAGGAAAAAAGCATGCAGAAAAAGGAAGTTTGTTGAAAACAAGAATAATTCTAAAATTATAAAATACCACATCTAAGACCTTGGCCTGGCAGCTTTTGCTAGCTGTTCTCACACCGAAGTTCTTATTCTCTGCTCCAAATAGCCTAACATGGTGTGTCTTCCCCCATTCCAGTGCAATGGAAGAACAGCCTCTTTCTTCACTGACACCCCTTTTTTATAGGCCTGCCTGCATCTTGTCAAATAACTACAAGAAAGGCACAAATTATAGCAATTCCCAGAACTCAAAGCAAGGGAAACTGAAATACTCCTGTGGATGAATTCACCAATGAACTAAATTTCAGGCGGGAATGGGTATCCTCAACCAACACCCAGCCAATCTCATATCTTTTGGGACCCTGGCATAGATGACCTCTATGGCTATTACATTCTATCATGCCATATATTCTTTTTTTGTGTATGAGTGTATTGTCTGCATCCATGTAAGTACACTCGTGTCATGAAATGTCCATGGAGGTCAGAAGAGAGCATCGAATTCCCCTGGAACTGGGGTTACAGATGGTTGTTAACCGTCATGTGGGTGCTGGGAATCGAACTTGTGTCTTCTGCAAGAGCAGCCAGTGCTCTTAACTGCTGAGCCACCTCTCCAACCCCTCTGCCATATATTTTATATGCTGTATATCACAAAGATTTTATATACATATAGGCACACATGTATATACATGTATATACATATAGGCACACATGTATATACATACCCATATAACCATATATGTATACATACAATAGTATTATGAATATTGTGTATCTACTTTGTACAAAGTAAGTTCTTTGAGTGAAGAGGGAGTCAGGATACAAAGAGGAATAAAAAGACAGTGTCCCCCCAAATCATTTGAAAACACAGATACTGAAAGCAAACATATGCCTACTGCATAAGCATCAATCCATCCCCTCCGTGTGTGTGCATATACTTGCCAAGAGAATATGTGATTGTTCATAGCAACACTATTTGCAATGGCCTCACACTAGAACCATCTTTCTGCCTACAAAAACTGTGGTGCATTTATACAATATTCTATCTCCACAACAATAAACAAATTACTGACACATAAAGCAAGTTGGGCAAATACCACAGAACATCTGATTGAGATACTCAAAATAATTTCAGGAAGAAGGTTGCTTTGGGTATTAGACCTTGAAGATGCAAGAAATTTTAAAAGGTGGGATCTGGGAGCTGGAAAATAATTTTAGGCTGGTGAAAGTTTGATGGGTGTTGAGGCATGGCATATTGCCTGGCAGATGCTGTTTAGGGAAGTTGTGGGAGATGACAGAGAGGTCTATGGTCTTCTAACTGAGCAAGGAGCCTTCGGTTTGAGGTAAGTCACTGAAAGTGTCTTAGAAGGAATGTCACTCAAGTCTTGGCAGTGGCAGTATAGAAGTTTATCCAGTTCTAAGACATTTGCTATCTGTTGCTGTGTAACCAGTTATCCCCAAACTTAGTGGCTTAAAACAACACATTTATTCACTCCTGTTTTTACAAACCAAGAATTTGAGAGTGGCTTACCTGGGCAGCTCTAGCTTGTGGTCCTTCATGACACTGCAATTGAGGTGTTTTCTGTGGCTGAGCCATTTGAAGGTACCAGCAGTGCTGGAAGGGCCACATGACAAGCAGCTCATTCACAGGGGTATTGACAGAGGCTTCAGTTCCTCACCACACAACTTTCCCACAGAGATTCATGGGGCAGCTGGCTTCCCCAGAATGAGGAGGAGGGAACTACAATACCTTCCATGACTCCCTCAAGAATTGGGAAAAATATGGGATGGAGAGATGGCTCAATGGTTAAGAGCACTTGCTGCTCCCACAGAGGACCCAAGTTTGGTTCCCAGCACCCACTCACAATCACCTGTAACTTCAGCTCCACAAGATCCAACTCCCTCTTCTGGCCTCCAAGAATACCTGTACATATGTATACACACACACACACACACACACACACACCCGCGTGTGCACGCATGTGCAGAAAGAGAGAGAGAGAGAACAAATTGGTGGGGGTAGAGAGATGGCTCAGCAGTTAAGAGCACTGACTGTTCTTACAGAAGACCTGGGTTCTAATCCCAAGACCCACATGGTAGCTAACAACCATTTGTAATCCCAGTTCCAGGAGATCTGCTGTCCTCTTCTGCCCTCCACAGGCACTGCATGACATGGATACACTTGAGTATATGTAGGTAATACACTCATACACACAAAATAATAATAAAAGTAATGAATAAAATACTTTTTAATTGGGAAAAGTAGAATTTCTGCTTTATCCTGTTCATTATACACAAATGGTGAAGTAGAACCTAGACTTATGAGAACCAGTGATTATAACTGCTTCTTCCAGAAAACTAAATTAGCAATTGGGTATCAATCAGCTTTTGGTATAAGAGCCTCAGGTGACTTTGTCTAATTTTCTCTGCCCTTACCTATCTGATCCTCCTCTCTTACCACTGCCTTGCTATATTGTGCAGTAAGTGGCTTCAAGTTAAAGGGGAGAGGAAAGAGAAGGTTCTTTCCCCAAGCAGACTGAAAACCTGGGTGGAGAGGCAGTGGTTCTGTAGGTCATAGGGCTCCCCGGGGCAGGGCATCCCCTGATGCTGGGGGCATTGCAGTCAGGCTGTTCTGCCTCTGGAGCAGGGGGTGGGAGAGCAATTACTAGTGGCTGAAAGGATCTTTGTACCAGGTTATTGCCTAGAGCTGGGATCGAAAAGAGGTAGAAAGAAAAAATTCATCCAGCATCTGATGTCTGAGGAAATGGTCATTTCTGTCCTCACTTTGAGACCCAGTCAGGATCTACATGAGACAAGCAAGCCTGTTCAGCATCTCAAACCCAAGCATGTCTCTTCATTAGGGTCATGCACCTGTCTTGGTCCTGGCCCGTCCTAATTCTACCTTGCTCCAAGTCCTGGTCAAGATAGGCCAGTAACACCAGCGCTAAAAGAACAAGAAAGTAGAAGTTCCCAGGAGCACCTGGTTCCAGCTTATTGCAAACCCTGAGAACATGCTTGTCTTGGCTTGCTGTCTATCTAGTTTGAAGCAAATGTGACTATAGCTTCCAGGGCTGCTGCTATGTGTGGCCCTAGTCAAGCAGTCTGACTGGAAAGGAACCAGAGACCAGCCACCGAGCAAGGCTGCCAGAAGTCAGGTGCTCCCCCAGCCAGCAGCGCCTTCCAGGCAACACTTCCACAAACAGCTCTGTTGGAGCTGCAGTGCCAACCTTGACCAGTCACTTCTGAGCTCCATTACATCTATAATGACTCTTGTCCACTGTCCCCTCTCCTGAGAGCATGACAGATGAGGGGCTTCATGGAACATGTCCCTGAGCTGTGATGGGAATCCGTCTCGCTCCACTGCCGAAAACATACACATCCCTGAGGGCTGTGAGGAATTCTTTCATGATTCATCCGCAGTCTTTCTGCTACTTTTCCTTCATCTTTATATAATAAAAGATGAAAACAGATTACATGATATATTCTGACAATGATTGTTTTCAAATATCCATGCTGGTATAGGGGAGGTAGCAGAGAGAGCACAGGAAAGAAGAGCAAAGCCCTGGGCCATGGGAACAAAGAGGAGAGCCGTCCTGGAGGTGGAAGTGTAAGGAAGCTTCCCAGAGTGCTTGATCTGTGCAGTGACCACACAGGGTCAGCTCAAGGCTGGATGCTTCAGTTCAAAAGCTTCTTGTTTGGAGCAATTTATAGTTAATCAGCAATCAGATTGGGGAAGCTGTGTGCAGAGGAGAAAGGAAAACACACCAAAGGCAGAAACACATGCAGGCCGAAGAAGGTACAGACAGACACCCATGACCATGTGGCCAATATTGTCCACTGTCAGAAGAGACTGTCAAGTCTATTGAGTAGGTAGGTGTACACCCTGGGCAGACTTCCAGGATGGTTCCTGCCTCTCCAGAACATTATTCAAGGGTCCATGGAAGCAAGAGAAGAGGAGATGGCTGGAGAAGGAGTAGATGGGGAAGCAAGTGTTGGGTGTGCCACTGGCAGCCTCGCCGGAAGGAGCTAGAAGACTTAAAAAGACAGTGCCTGACCAGTCCTTACCTAGCCTCTTGTTTACTTGTGCAATCAGTTCGGTATGTTTCAGTGAACACTACAAAACACTGCAAACCCAGCAGCTGTAGGCCACACTCACTTATCTCTAGTCTCTTCAGGTCAGGTGGCTGCTTACCACCTGACCCACTTTGCTGCTCAGGCTTTCATGGGGCTGCAGTGCAGATGTTGACTGCAGCTGCAGTCTCATCCAAGGCTCGATAGAGAAAAGATCTGCTTCCAAATGACAACATGTTATTTGCAGAATTTATTTCCCTGTGTGGTCAGACTGAGGGTTTCAGGGTCTTTCTGAGGCTGCCCTCAGTCTCTAGAGACTCCCCACAGGTGCTCGCCACATGGGCTTCTTCAACATGGCCAGGTCCCTCAGCACAGCTTGTTCTTTGAAAGCAGGGAGGAGAAAGAGAGAGAGACAGAGAGAGAGACAGAGACAGAGAGACAGAGACAGAGAGGGACAGACAGAGACAGAGAGAGAGAGACAGAGAGAGAACAGAATGTTATAGAATACAGCCATAGTGAGACAGCCTATAACCTTGGCCATGTCCTACTGGTTAGAAGCACATTATAGGGGAGGGGGTTACACAAAGGTATAAACAGAAAGCTGGGTGGATAGACACAATGGGACGTTAGAGTCTCTCTGTTGCATCACAACACAAAAGTGCATATGAATCATATCTCCCTTAAGGGAGACAGCTGGAGAGAGAGAGAGAGAAAGAGAGAGAGACAGAGACAGAGACAGAGAGGCAGAGACAGAGAGACAGAGACAGAGAGACAAAGAGAGAAGGATATGTGCTGGATTAAAAGACATCACTATGAATCTCAATAAATCTCAAGATCTGATCCTCCTTTGGGTTCAGATTGTTTTAAACATGAAAACCCATTACTTGTAAAACTACTGGGAATTTGAGCATCCCTTAAGAAATAATTTTTAATGTACAAAATTACAGTTTTGAATTGTTAGTAAAGAACTTTTGTTTTTAGAAATTCACACCAAAGGGCTGGTGAGATGGCTCAGTGGTTGAAAGCACTTGCTGCCCTTACAGAGGTCCAGGATTCAGTTTTCAGCACCAACATGGAGACTCACAATCATCTGTAGCTACAGTTCCAGGGGATCTGACCCCCTCTTCTGGCCTCTGTGGGCACTAGGTGTACATACTAGATACATACATGCAAGCAAAACACAGACATAATTTTATTTTTATTTTATGTGTATGAGTGTTTTGCCTGCACGTATGTAAGTGTCCCTATGCATGCGATGCCCTCAGAGGCCAGAAGAAAGCATTTGATTCCCTGGAACTGGAATTACAGACAGTTGTTATCAGTCATGTGGGAGTTGGGAACCATACCTGGGTCCTCTGCAAGAGCAGCCAGTGCTCTTAACTGCTGATCCATCTCTCCAGCCCCAAATTAAATCTTTTTTCAAAAAGAAATTCACACTGACATACTAAAGATAAAGTGTTATGTCCTAGAGACTTTCTTTTTTAAAAAAAAACAATGGGTCTGGGATAAGATGGGCTGTAGATAGGGGCTGATGAGCTTAGAAATTCTTCTGTCAACTTTTGTGGCTGATCTTTTTTTTTTTTTTTTTGAGACTGGGTCTCTTGTAATCCAAGCTAACCTGGAACTCATTATGTAGTCAAGGGTAGCCTTGAACTTCTGTTCCTCCTGCTTTTACCTCCTAAATTCTGGGATTACAGATAATGTAATCACACCTGGTTTTGAAGATCTCAACAAATACACCATGAATGTTAAGCAAGCACTCTACTGACTGAGCCATAATCCCAGTGCCAACCTCAAATTTCCTTATACTAAAACCTTTTTAAAAATTAGCAAGTATTTGCTCTCACTAGTAGTCATAAATGCAAAAAAAACATGTGAAACTATTTTACATCTATTAAATTCCAGAAAAACTGAAATGGCCCTGCCTCTTATAGATTCCACCACCTTTTAGTGCTGCTGCGTGAACCTTCAACTCTATCCAAACCATCTGACTATGAAATTAAAAGTGGCACCAAAAAGAGAGATGAAATGTGAGAAAATATAAGCTGCTACCAATGACAAGCACAGTGGAAGAGTAGCACGATGAACAGAAACAAGAAACAGAGCCCTGGGCCCCTAGAGTGGGGACTTGTGGCCCCAAGGACAGCACCTAAGGGGCTACAGAACAGAACTTGATGATTCAGGCAGCCTGTGTCTACAGCAAGACTCTGGCCTGCTAAGGCCTTTTTGGATAATTGCTGTGCTTTGGATCTGAAACATTTCCCACAGGCTCATATTTTAAAGGCTTAGTCCCCATCCAGTGGCAATACTGGGATGTGCTAGAACCTTGAATGGGTGGAGCCTAGTGGAGGAAGTTAGGTCATCGGGAAAGGGCCCTTGAAGGGGATGTTGGGACCCTGACTCCTCCCACCCACAACCTGGCCATAAGGTGATCAGTTCAGCTTCACCAAGTGTCCCTACCACAATGTGACACCACAGGTCAGCTGATCATGGACTTTGACCTCTGAAACCATGAGCCAAAATGATTGCTCTCTCTCTCTCTCTCTCTCTCTCTCTCTCTCTCTCTCTCTCTCTGCCCTCCCCACCCCTGCCCTCTGTTTTCTTGAACAGGGTCTCATGTAGCCCAAACTATGTAGCTGAGGATGACCTTGAATTTCTGATCCTCTGCCTCCCCAGGTGCTAGAATTACAGGTGTGAGTCACCACACCTGGCTATCTTTTCTCTCTATGTAAGTTGACTATCTTAGGTATTTGTTGGAGAGACAGAAAACTGACTAGTACAGATTTTAATAGAGAATATGACATTTGGTTTAAGAGTGTCAGAAAGCTGAAGGCAGTAATGAGTTGAGACATCAAAAAAACCAATCAAAAATGGCTTTTTAAAGTTGAGGGCAAATAGAAAAAAAGATGGCACAGGACACTGTTTAGGAATGGTAGTGATTTTTATCAGAAAAGAGGAAGTACCTTTATACCTCTAATTTTCTTCCATCTTTGCTGTCAAATAAAATCTTTTACCATAAAGTAAGTAACAAAAACATTGATAAGGGAGAATTAAAGCTTGAAGTGAAGAGATTATAGAAAGTGCCCCTTTCTCTAGCTACACTAATGAATTAAAGTCACTTACCTCAATGAAGTACTTTCCAGGATGCTGATAACCCTTGCAAATGGGATTGCTAAATGGTTGTCAGGGACTGGGGAGGCAACCAGGAGATCAGCAGGTGACAGAAGACGACAGAGCTTTTATAGGAATATATAGCCTGGATACATTTCACACAGATTCTTGTTGGTTAGACCAAATGAAAGAGTAACTCCAACCATAAGTAATAATAGTGCGCACACAGGCTACAGTTATGGTCAGTGGGACAGAGATAATTACTCTGTCCATCTTACAGATGAGGAAGTTGAGGTTCAAACAGATTTGTCCATAGTTCCACTGGTGGCTTATTCTGCAAACACAGGAGCTTATTAATGACCTGAAAACAAGTCTTAGATTATAAACAAAGGAAACACAGTGGTGATGTCTGAGTAACATACAGGTACATTTATATCACACACACACACACACACACACACACAAACACACACAATCAGACTGACATCTCTTTGCCATAATTGGCACATGGTATATAGGTATGGGTATAGTATATGTACCCCATTAGATTGGTTCTCAGTCTCCTTTCCTGCCAAGGCACAAGGCTTGGCTGTCCCTTGATACACAGTGGAAGCTTGTGGTACCAACCAGGAAACACAGAAAGTCACATCTATAGGACTAGAAGCTGAGTCAAGGCAGGCTGGACTCAGAATTTGGTTACTACTGAAACTGCCTTTCATGTTGCTTGGGGTTACATGGCTGTTTACAAGCATCTGTAACCCTCAGGCATTTAAGAGCAACAGAGGACTTTCCTAGGAAAATCTTGCAGAACCTCAGATTGGCAGAAAGAATGGGTTGGGCAAGGCTGGGCAGGACTCACTTGGCCAGGACAGCTACCTGGTCAGGGCTGCAGTACACAACCCAGGGTGTTTTCTCAGCAAGAGAGGGGAGGGGCGGGGGTAAGGCTGAGCTTTAGTATCTATGACTGTCCCTTGTGCTTGGAGAAAGAGAGGAGACATTGCAGCTAAAGCTCACAAGCAAGTATGGAGAAGTGCAGACACCAAAAGAAAATCAGGGCTTTTACTGGCCATAAATGAGCCATCTTCCAGATCTTTTGCATGAGCCCAATCTGGTGGTTCCATCAGAGAACCTCTGTGTCCAGGGCCTGTGATAACTCTGGAGGGACTTCAGAGAGGAAGATATGCCTCAGCCCATACACCAATCTGCTCAGGACTAGTTGAGAGAGTGTCCGGGGAAGGGTTGGAGAATGGCAGGGCGGTTCACAATGCTTCTGTCCCTTCCTTCAGGGCAGGGAGAGAAAGGCCTGGTGACTAGCAAGAGCAGCCCTTGCTCACTCTGCTGCACCCCTCTAGACTCTCCTGAAAGTGTGGTGGCTGCTCTCTGCCGTGGAGTGATTTGGTGGAGTGAGCACTGTCCTTGTAAGTTCAGCTGAGGGTTCAATGCTTCCAAAATCCTGCCCTCTATTCAGTTAGAAAGCCGATATCCTGTGCCCCACCGTCTCATATTTGCCTGGATGGAAAAGGCATGCCCACCAAATTTCCAGATTAACCTAAATTGCAAATGAAAGTAAATCCTTCCAGTGGAGGAACCTGATTTAAACAGAGCTCTAGAAGGTGACATAACAAACCAATTTTACACAAGAAAATTCTGTTGCAGCAGGTGCATGGTTCTTTATGTAGGTCCAAAACAAGCCAACCATATGAGTTAGGATGGAAAAGTGTTACTCCAGCTGTAGCATGCATCAAAAACTACAGAAAAGAGAGGCTGAAGCAAAAGGAGTTCTACTACAAGGCCAGCCTAGGGTATATAGCGAGCACCAGGCTAGCCAGGGCTACATAATGAGACTTTGTCTTTAAAAATTTTAAATTGGGGGGCTGGAGAGATGGCTCAGAGGTTAAGAGCAGTCAATTCTGGTTTGATTCCCGGCACCCACATGGCGGCAATGAACCGTCCTTAACTGAAGTTCCAGGGGAATCCAAAGCCCTCTTCTGACCTCCACGGCATTGCACGACATGGGTGCACTCACATACATGCAGGCAATACATTCATACACATAAAATAAAAATAATAAATAAAATATTTTAAATAAAATTTTAAATTGGGGTGGGGGGAGCTGGAGAGATGGCTCAGTGGTTAAGAGCATTGGCTGCTCTTGCAGAAGACCCGGGTTCAATTCCCAGCACCCACATGGTCATTAACTCCAGTTCCAAAGGAATCCGACGCCATCTTCTGACCTCTGTTGGCATTGCATGACACAGGTGCACTTACAGACATGCAGGCATTACATTCATACACAAATAATAATAATAAAATATATTTTTTAAATTTACATAGGGGAGGAGACTAGGGATGTAGCTCAGATGGTAAGAGTGTTACCTCAGCCTAGTATGCAGGAAGCCCTGGGTTCAATCCCCAGTATTGCACAAAACTGGGCTTGGTAGCACACATGAGTAATTTCAATAGGGTGGAAGCAGAAGGATCAGAAGTTCAAGGCCATCCTCAGCTACATATCAAGCTGGAGACCAGCCATGATATGAGACTTTATCTGAAAAAATAAAATGATAACATGATTTTGGATATAACTTAGTGGTAGAGAGCACTTGCCTAGAATTCCCAACACCCTTGGTTCAAATCCCATAACTTTCAAAAAATAAAATAAATATATAAGTTGTCCTGAGGAGATATGAGTGTCTGCTCATCTCAAATATGGCCCTAGCAACAGCCTGAAGAAACGGTTCCAACTAAGTCTAGCTTAGTGAAGCAGTAACTTCACTGGGGTTACTTACAGGAACATAGATGACTCCCAGAAAAATCCACCTCAGCATGGTGACACCAAAGCTGCATCCTTGGAACCCCTGCCCAACTCACAGGCAGCTCACCACAGTGTCTTCTCCCTTGCCATTACTTACTGCTCTTATACCCTGGAGGAGAGCTTTGTGAAGCTTGTAGCTTTCTGAGTTTCTTGAGCCTGGTAAGTTTCAACATCTTCCTGAGTCTTGTGAGCTTTCCTTCTCCCTCCTCCAGGAAGAAATGTTTTAAGTTTGTGGAAATAGCCATGCAGCAAAAAGCAAAGTCTTTAGGGCTGGAGAGATGGCCCAGCAGTCAGGAGCACTGGCTGCTCTTGCAGATGACCCAGGTTCGATTCTTAGCACTCACATGGCAGCTAACAACTGACTGTAACTTCAATTCCAGGGGATCTCTTCAGGCATTGCATGACACATGTGTACTTACATACATGCAGGTGATACTCTCATACACATAAAATAAAAATAATAAATAAAAATTTTTTAAAAAGACTTTAAACTAGAACCACCTTAAAACAAGTTCAAAGAATGTCTTCCAAAGCCTCAGCCACGTGAGCATAAATACAAAAAATGGAAGGGATGCTTCTCACATACCTCTGGGCTGAAGGGCTGGGGACTAGGCAGAGCAGAGACACTCTCCCAAGGGCTGAAAGAAGAACCCTTGGCAAGCTTCCAAGCCAGAGGTTTTGATAAATGTCCAGACATGAGGACTAAATCTAAAAGGGCTTCACGGGATTGTAAATGGGAGAGTCAAGAGTTAGGAGCCAAGCAGGAGCCGGATCTGAAAGAAAGGGGGGGGGGCAACGTGGACAGGCCACTTCACAACACGGCCACAAGCCTCAGAAAGGAAATACTGTCTACGAGTTGAGCTTTCCAGTAATGGATGAGCCACAACAGGAGGCAGCCAAGGTGCTCAGCAAGCAGATGCATTCACATAAGAGGCAAGGAATGATGCTGGACCATAGATGAAAGCTTTATCAGTTCTACATGTCTGTGACTCTGACTTGAAGCAGAGACTACACAGGGCCTTGCTGTGACTACAAGCACAGCATCTCGTTTATTAGGGAACATCAGCCTGGAATGAAACTCAAGTTAAAGTTCATGAAAGCCCCTCCCGAGCTGCCATGCTTGAGAGTTAGCTGAGCTCGTGACACTGAGTTCAAAGAAACTGGTCTTGTTTTTCCTGATGCCCATGATGAGCCTACAGTCCCTTGGCTGTGGGCTGCAGGCCTCTGGGTGAAAAACACGTCTGAGTCGGTGCTTGTCGGGAGACAGATGGAAGCGACCACATGACCCCTGGTCCCACATCCATTCCACCAAATGGAAAGACATGACAAGCCTTTTATTTTCAGGACAGAGCATCATTGATTATTCCCTGTTAATTCTTCCCTGTCGAGGGCCGGCAGGCACTAGAGGGAAATGGAAGGATGTGATATCCGGGCCCCCTAGAGGGAAAATCAATGTGATATGGTTTGATATTCCAACCTAGGATAGCCTCTCTCTTCAAGCTTCAATACTCAGGCCACTGCTTTTCCCTCCACCAACTCCACCGGACATTGTCACCTCCTTCCACACTCACCAAAGGACAGGGAAGGGGAAGAAATGGGGACCAGGAATGACCATCTACTTCCCCAACATCTAGGAATTCATAATAACCACAGCATCCACAGGCCACATTCAGTCTTGCTCTACAGCTTCAGATCCAGGAGGCCAGGCTTCCGTCCTGAGGGAAGTGAAGCACGCATCTGACTTATTGCGGATGCATCCAGCAGTCAGCCAGTCTCAAAGGATGACCTTGGGAAACCGACAACCTAGAAACCGCATGGCCCCTGGCACAGTGCTGACAGTTACAAGTTCACTGCAAGGGAAAGACTTGTAATATAGGACGGGAGGAAGTAGTCTCTTTCCTTGTGAATACACACACACACACACACACACACACACACACACACACAACACCAAAAGTGTTCAACATTCAAAACAAGAATCTTGAGAATCTTGGATGTGACAAAGGAGTCTGGAGATAAAGAGGAAGCAACACTATTCAATGACCTCTCACCTGGGAAGCATAACAGTAGCACCCAAGTGCCTAAAGAACTCACTGGACTCACTGGAGGACTAAGCAGTCTTCCTATGAGCACTTAACTGTACCAGTGCCATAGCCATGTTGCTTTTGGAAAGCTCCAGGATGCCCCACTGCTAGATACTCTGTGTATAAGAGTTGCCTCAGAAAACAGTAGGTGGTTTTCCTTGTTCCCAGGGACTGGGAATCATGGCTTGAGCCTCTGCAAGTGATTTCCTACAGGCTTTCAACTGTCAGGCCATGTAGGGTTCCTGAGTATAGACCACAGTGGCTGGGCCTACCAGTCTGCTTGCTGCCTGTAGGTGGAAATAACTTGTGTTTCTACACCTACATGTCTGGGCTTGGTTATGGCTTGGATATGGTTTGAATGTGTCCCCACAAGGGTTCACATATTGAAACTTAGTCCCTATTTGAGATATCAAGAGGGTGAAAACTGAATCTCACTATCATGTTTAGAGGTGAGGCCCTTAAGAAGTGATTAAAGTTAGATAAGATCATTAGGGTGCAGCCCCCAAGTTGAATCCTGGTGGCTATATAAGTTGAAGCAAAACTAGAACCCCACACACACACTCCTCGTCTTGCCAAATGATGACCACCACTCCCCCACTATTCAGGACTCCCCCAGTAAGAAAGCTATTATTAAGTGTGACCACTATACTTTGTACTTCCAGAGCTATGAGCCTAAACAAACCTCTTTTCTTTATAAAGTTATCCTGCCTTTGGTATCTCATGAAAGTAATGAAAATTGACCTAAAATACTATCCACTGTAGATATTAATTCTATAAGAGTTCTTACACGTAATACTTTTTCCAATGAATTTCTAAAATGTACAGGATGGTATCTGTTTTATGAACATGAGCTACTTTTTAATATCTTAAAAGCTTATGTCTTAGCAGGAACATGATTCATTTTATGTTACTGAATTCATAGATGCCCTGCAAGGATGCTGCCTCTGAGCTGTGGAATGTGAATATCCTGCCTGGTTTCAAGACTGTCTCTGAACATCCCTGAATTCACCTTCCTCAGAGACTCAGCTCATGCCCAGGGTTCGACCCCACAGTCACTTCTGCCCCTGGGCCTCTCTCCTCTGGGCACTGTGGCCCCATTGGTCTCACTTCCCTTCTTTCCAACTCCTTGTTCTACTCTGCATGGTCAGATAGGTACTCAGGGTTTTGAGACTAGGGGAAAGAGGCACTCACAACATCAAGGGGCAGCTTCTGAGTCCCACAGCATGCCTTGGTGGGAAGGGGTCTATCCTAATTGGATACTGGTGTGATGACCAAAAGTCAGAATTCCAGAATGCCCTCTGCTGTGGAAGTTTCTTTTCACGTGTGACTTAGAATTATATATGGCTTCATGACCTGGTATGAAAGCAAACATCAGGATCCCTTAAGGATCCCCAAACCACAGTATGGGAGAGCCCCTCTGAGTGCAGGAGAGAGGGCATGACCATGTAGCTCCTCTCCAGCTCTCAGACACCCCTACACTGAGAAGCACTTATTCATGTTAACTCACGTTTTTTGTTTGCTTTATCTTGCCTGGGTTTTATTGCAAATAACATAATTCAAGATCAAGAAAAACATACAGTCCTAGGCCGGGCGTGGTGGAGCATGCCTTTAATCCCAGTGGGAGGTAGAGGCAGGCAGGTCTCTGTGAGTTCTGGTCACGTAGTTCTGGCTAGCCTGGTCTACATGGCGAGTTCCAGGCCAGCTGGGGCTACAAGGAGACCCTGTCTCAAGAACACCAAAAAAAGAAAAAAGAAAAACATACAGTCCTAAGTATAGTTTGACAAATTTTCACAGGAGAACTTTGTCCCTTTGGGCCACCATAAGGCATAACTCTGAGTGACTTATGAAGAACAGAAACTTATTCTCTCACAGTTCTAGATGCCGGAAAGTCCAAAATCAAGGGGCCAGCACCTGTCAGGGCACCTTGCTGCATCCTCACATGGTAGAAGGTAAAGGTGGTGAGGGTACTCTCACAATCCCTTTTTATAATGTCATTAAATCGATTCATGAAGGTGAAGTCCCTGGACCTAAATAACCCCATCAGGCCCTGTCTCCCAAACCTTATGCATTGGACATTGCACAGACTTGATGGTCATTTCAGGTCATAGTGAGAACATAGGCCCTAACAAAGGTACAGAACTGATGTCACCCCAACTTCATCTCCCTCCAGTTTCTTCACACCTCTCCAGGCAAGCAGGATCCTGATTTGTAACAACAAAGTTCTGGTTTGCTTGTGGTGCTAATCATTTTTCCATCTCTGTGACAAATCCCTGAGATGGACAAGGTATAAAGAGGAACTTTGGGCTCACAGGTTCAGAGGTCTTGACCCTGTGGCAGCACAGTGCTTCATAGCAGGAACACGTGAGGAGGAGGCCTGTTCACCTCGTGATGGCAGGGAAGGAAAGCAGGGGGGTATTAGGACCCCACTCCTTCTCCTGTCTCCTTTTGCTTCTCTGCCATCATGAGATGAACAGCTTTGCTTTGCCACCTGCTCCCTGCCATGATGGGCCACCACAGGCCCAATGCAACAGACTGACCAGAGACTGATGCTTTTGAAAGTGTGAATCTAAATAAGTCTTTCTTCCTTATAAGTTGATTGCCTCAAGTATTTGCTATAACATTAGAAAGCTAACAGAAGGCCCCACCTCTTAAAGGTAACACCTCTTTCCCAGTAAGGGTCATGGTTAGCAATCAAGCCTTTCACACATGGGCCTTTTGGGGGACACTTAAGATCTAGGCTGTAACAGTTGGTATTTACTGTATATAAACGGAATCTCACACTCTGTTCTTTCCTCTAGCTTTCTTGGTTGAAACCTGTATTTCTAAGATTCATCCATGTTGCTGTATATGCTATGATATTTATCTTCATTCCTGTAGTTTCTATTGTATAAATGTGTCACGGCTTATGAATCCATTATTCTGTTGATGGACATTGGTGTTATTTCCTGTTTGACTGTTCAGTGTGGTGTAACTGTGTGCATGTGTTTTAGTGCACATATGAGTATACAAATTTCTATTGGCTGTATCATTAAGAGTAGAATTTCTGGTACCCTGAGTTTATATATGCTTAGCTTTAAACAAAGATACGTGGAAAATTGTCCAATATCTTTCCAAAGTGGTTGGACCAGTTAATACCTTAAACAGCAGCTTATGGGTCTCCACATATTAGTACTTGTTGCCGTTTTAACTTCAGCCCCTCTACTGATTGTGTAGTGCTATCACATTATGGCTTTAATTTGCATTTTGTGGATGGCTGATGATTTCAAGTTTTTTAGTATTTATTAACCATTTGGAGCACCTCTTTTGTGAGGTTTTCAACTCATTTGTCTATTACTATTGGGGGCCATCTAACTAATTTGGTTTATGCAGGCCTTGGAATTAAACCTAGGGCTTTGTGTATGCTAGGCAAGTCCTCTACCATCTCAGCCCTATGCTAGCTGTCACAATAGATTCTGGATAGATCTCTGTTAGATATTCATTTTGGAGATATAAGTTCCTACTCTAAGGCTTCTATTTTTACTCATAATGGGGTATTTGATAAATACAAAAAAATTTAATTTAAATATAGTCCAACGCAGCGATCTTTTGCTTTCTGGGTAACACGTTTGTATTTTAAGAAATCGTCACCTACTTCAAGGCAATGGAGACATTTTCCTATTTTTTCTTTAACAATTTTATTGTTTTACTCTTCCACCTTTTCCCTGTAGACCAGACTGGCCTCAATCTCACAGAGATTTGCTTGCCTCTGCCTCCCAAGTGTTGGGACTAAAGGCATGTGCCACCATGCCCGGCTTACACTTCCTCTTTTATACGGTCTATGTGGACTTGGTTTCATTTACAGGGAAAAAGAGGGACAAAGATTTATATTACATATGAATATCCCACTCAGTCTGTACAATTTATTGGAAATGCCATGCATTCCTCATTATACTGTATGGTCACCTTTGTCCTGTGACTATGTAGTCAGTTTCTGGATCCTCTATTCTGATCCATTGGACTATTTGTCTCTCCTTACATCCAAACCACATGGTATTGATATCTATAATGGTTTTATGACATTTTAATACTTACCAGCATAAATAGTCCAGCTTTGTCCTTTCAGTGCTGTCTTCTCTATTCTTGGTTTGTAAATTTTAAATTATATTTTAGAATTAGCCTGTTAGTCCCTTCCCCCAATTGGCTACAATTTTGAGTAGGATCATACTGATGCTAAGATCAGAGCAAAGAAAGAACACCTGCACAGTAGTGGGCCTTTGTATTCTTCAACACAGTAGATCTGTCTAGTTAGGTCTTCGTTATTTTGTCTGAATAATGTATTTTGAATAAAAATTTTCACGTCTGGGGCTGGAGAGATGGCTCAGTGGTTAAGAGCACTGACTGCTCTTGCAGAGGACCTAGGTTCGATTCCCAGCACCCACATGGTGGCTATGAACCGTCCTTAACTCCAGTTCCAAAAAGAAAACCCATGTTTTTTAAAAAAGCTGTGGGGCTAGAGAGATGGCTCAGCAGTTAAGAGCAATGGCTGCTCTTGCAGAGGACTGGGGTTTGATTCCCAGCATCCACATGGCGGCTATAAACCATCCTTAACTCCAGTCCCACGGCATTGAAGGACTTGGGTACACTCACATACACTCAGACAATGCACTCATACACATAAAATAAAAATAATAAAATAAAATATTTTTAAAAATATTCACATCTGTTATTAAATGTATTCCCAGGTATTCTATGTCTCTGATGCTATTTTGAACTATTTATTACAGGTATAGAGGAATGCAATTGATTTGTATGAAGAACATTGAGTCCATTGACCTTGCTAAATTTATCTATTTCTAAGAAATGTAATACACTAATCATAGACTTTTTGCATTTATCTGTGAACAAATATGGTTTTATTTCTTTTTTGCAGCCTGTAACTATTCTCTTGCCTTATTGCAATAGTTATGATTGCCAGCACAGGAGTAGCATCAGAAGGCATTCAAAGCTTTAGATGTGTCGCCATTAGCTGTGACATTTTCTGTAACACTTTAATCAATTTTTTTTACCAACTTCAGGAAGTTTCCATCTAGTTTTAGTGTTTATTGTAAATGAAGTATTTTGATTAATCAAATATTTTTCTGCATTATTCCTTTAGATGATATTGTTTCCTTCATGATGCTAATTTAGTGAAATATACTAATTTTAAATTGAGATGTAATTCATACACCACCAAGTTCATCCTATCAAAGTATACAATCTAGTGGGTTTTTTTTTTAAGATATTCACAAAATTCTGCAAAAATTACCATATAATTCTAGGCCATTTCTATCACTTCAGAAACTCCATGTTCATCAGCAGTCCCTCACTCCTTGCTCCTAGAAGCTACTAATTTAGTCTATAGTCTCTATGGATTTGCCTATTTGGGACATATGCAAGAGAAATCATATATGTTATGGCCTTTTATGGTGACTTATTTCATTCAGCATAAATATTCTCAATATCCACTTCATAGGACGAATCAGGCTTCACGACATGTAGGTGACTCACACCCTATTGTGTGCATATGCTGCAGCACGCGTATTAGTTACTTGAGTCGTTGCCGTGATAAAATACTCTGACAAAAGCAATCAAGGAAGAAAGGGTTTAGTTGGGATCATAGGATGAAAACATAGTTCTTCATGGTGGGGAAGCCATGACATGAGGCAGCTGGTCACACTGACTCCATAGTCAGGAAGCAGAGAGTGATGAAAGCCCAACTAGTCCTCCCTTTTATGCAATCCAGAACCAAGAACCAGGGAATGGAGCTGCCCACTTTTAGAGTGGGGTTCCTCACCCAAATAACCTAATCAAAATAATCCCTCACAGGTGTGCCTTGAGGTTTGTCTCCTGGGTGATTCCAGATCCTATCCAGCTGCCAATCAACACTAACCATCACAGCATGTTTGCCCATTCATCATTTTTCAGACACCGGGCTTGAATTTACCTTTTAAAAATCATGAATAATGCTATCATAAACATCTGTGTATAAATTTTCATAGAAAATTTTTTTAATATTTTAATATTTTTATTTTATGTGTAAGAGTGCATTGCCTATATGCATGTAATTGCACCCATGCCATGCAATGCCTACAGAGGTCGGAAGAGGGCATCAGATCCCCTAGAACTGGAGTTACAGATGGTTGTTAGCCACCATGTGGGTGCTAGAAACTGAACCAAGGTACTCTGCAAGAACAGTCAGTGCTCTTAACTGCTGAGCCATCTCTCCAGCCATCAGAAACATCTCTTCTCCTGGGTATATACTTGGGAGCTAGTGTGAAATGGTATCTTGTGGTTTTGATTTGCATTTCCCTAATAACTAGTGATAATGAGCTTCTTTCCCCATGCTTTCTAGCCATTTGTAAATTTTCTTTTGAGAAATGTCCACCCAACCCCTTCGTGCAGCTTTAAGTTGGGTTATCTAATGTTTTGTTGCTGAGTTGTAAGTTCTTTATATAGTCTAGATACTTGAGTTTTGTCAGACATATGATTTACTAATATTTTATCCTATTTTTGGTTGGTTATATTTTCATTTCCTTCATTGTTTCCTTTTGAAGCATAGAAGTTCTAAATTTGGTAAAGTCCAAATTACCTATTTTTCCCATTGAGTTGCTTGTACTTTTGTGTCATAACTAAGATACCATTGCTTAACTCAAAATCATGACGATTTATGCCTGTGTTTTCTCCTGAGAGTTTTATAGTTCTAGCTCTTACATGTAGGTCTTTGAATTGTTTTGAATTATTTTGCATATAGTATCCTATTGTCCTAGTTGGTTTGTTGAAAACAATTATTAATTTTATAACATTGCCTCCCCAAAACAAATCAAATATTGGAATTGTAGTTACTAATATTTTGTTTGAGATATTTACAAGTAACTCCATGAACAACACTGAATTTTTCCTTTCATAAAATATACTTCTTATACTTCACTTTTTAAAACTATGGTGGCAGGCTGGCAAAATGGCTCACCAGGTAAAAGTGCTTGCCGTGGAATAAAACCAACTTGGTCACAGTATATGATCTTTTAAATATGCCATTGAATTAGGTTGGCAAGTATTTTATTGAGAATTTTTGTCTGTTCATCAGAGAATTTGATTGTCTCTCTCTCTCTCTCTCGTGTGTGTGTGTGTGTGTGTGTGTGTGTGTGCGTGTGTATATACTTTTCCAGTTTTAGTATCAAGGTAACACAGGATTCTTAGAATGAGTTTATTTTTCTTTATTTTATGGACTTGTTGATAAGCATTGGTATAGTTGTGTTTTAGGTCTGGCAGAATTCAGCAGTAATCTGTCTGGTCCTGTGTTTTTCTTTGGAGACTCCTTATTGTCACTTCAATCTCATTGCTCATCATAGATCTGTTTAAATTGTTTATATTCTCTTGATTTACCCATTTTGGCAGGTCATTTATTTCTAAGAACTTATTCATTTCATATGGATTTCCCAGTTTTTTGGAGTATAGACTTTTAAAATATTCCCTAATGATCCCCTGGATTTAATTAGTATCTATTGTAAGTTTCCTTTCTTCTAATTTTATTAATTTTGGTCTTTTTGTCTCTTTCTTTTCATTAGTTTGGTTTGTTAATCTTGTTAATATTTTTAAAAAATACTTTTTTTATTTTATGTGTATGAACGTATTGCCTGCATGTATCTAAGTGCACCAATATTGTGCAATACCCACAGAGGTCAGAAGAGGGAGTAAGATACCCTAGAACTGGAGTTTCGGATGGCTGTTACCCACCATGTGGATGCTGGAATTCAAACCTGGATCGTCTGCAAGAGCAGGCAGTGCTCTTAACTGCTGAGCTGTCTCTCTAACACCTCTTGTTTATCTTTTCAAAGAACCAATTCTCTGTTTCATTGATTCTTTGTATTTTTTTTTCTTTAGTCTCCATTTCATTAATTTTTCCCCTGATCCGTATTTTCTCCATGCACTGATTTTAGGTTTAGCTTTTTCTTGTTTTTCTAAGTCCTTGAGGTCCATCATTCAGTTATTTATTTGGGCTCTATGATTTTTTAATGTAAGCACTCATCTCTATAAACTTTGTCTTAGCACTGTCTTTGCTGTATCCCAAAGATTCTGGTAATTTGTACCTTCATTCTGATTCTAGGAATTTAATTTTTTTCTCCCTAACTTATTTAATGATCCACTGGTCTTTCATCAGTGTATTATTTAATCTCCTTATACAGCTTCTTTAGTTTCTCTTACTATTGACCTTTAGTTTTACTCCACCATGATTTGATTAAATACAAGAAATTATTTTGATGCTGTTGTATTTGTTAAAACTTGCCATATGGCCACAAAGGTGATCATTTTGAAAAATGTGTATTCTGTATCTGTTGGATGGAATATTCTGTAGATGTATGTAAAATCATTTCATCTTTAGTACTAATTCTTGGTTTTTCTGTTCATTTTTTCAGCCTGGATTATCTATTAATGGCTATGGGATGTTGTTACCCACCATTATCCTGTCTGTCATATCTGTCACTTTATGAAATTGGGTGCCCCCAATGTTTGGTACATATATATTTAGAGTTATTATAACTTCCTTTTCATTTTCCTTTCATTTTATGTGTATGAGTGTTTTGCATGCATGTATGTAAGTGCACCACATGCATGCAATGCCCCACTGAGGCCAAAAGAGGGAACTGGAGTTATTGATGGTTGTTAACCACCTTGTGGATGTTAAGAATTGAACCTGATCCTCTGGAAGTACAGCATGTGTTCTTAACCACTGAGCAATCTCTCTAGTCCCAATAGTTACTATTATCTTCCTGATGAATCATTACCTTTATTAACATATAATGTCTTTATTTTTTCTAATTTGGACATTGAGTCTGCTTTATCAGTTATCAGAATAATTATGTCAGCATATTTTCAGCTTTCATTAAGTTGATTTCTTTCATTTTCAGTCTTTGTGTCTTTGCCAGTGAGGTGTGTTTCTTACAGTCTACAAATAGTTCAATCTTGTTTCTAATCCAATCAGCTCCTTCTTCTACTCCATAGATTCTTAAACTTGGTCTCTGATCATGTCACAGAGTTCTTGGAAGTTGTGATCCTGCTAATTTTTTAAAAATTTGTGTCTGAGTATTGCTTTGACCTAATCTTCCATCCCTGAGAATCTTTCTTTGGCTTGATTTACTCTATTGGTGATTCCTTCCATTGTTTTTCATTTGTTTGTTTGTTTTTGACTCACTGGGCTTCTCATTTCTAACAGTCAAGTCTGTTTTTTGGTTTGTTTTTTTTTTTTTTCTCCAAAATCTACATTTCCTTGCTGAATTTCTCATCCATGTTGTTGAATTTCTCTTTTGTGTTGCTTTCTTATCCACATCATGAATTGATCTCTTACTTCATTCATCTTCTTATTTGCTTCCTTGTTGAAATCATTCATCATTTTCACAAGTTGTTTTTGAATTATTTGTCTAATGAGTCAACCATTTTGGTATGTTTGGACTTGGAAATTAAGGAGTTATCATCTCTTAGAGGTATCAGCTTGCTTTGCTTTTTCATGTTTCTTGTGTTTCTATCGTATGATTTGTATATCTGTTGACTTAGATATTGCCTCTGGTTTTATTTGGAAATTTTCATAGTGAGCAGCCTACTCTTTGAGGACTCAGAGAGAATTCAAACCACTGTAATTACAACACCAAACTGAACAACATAAAGAGATTTTTAAAAACTTAAGGAAGCTTTTTTAAAAAGAAAAAAATAAAAAGTTAAAATACTAGTAGAAGTATGGTGAAAAGAAAAAAAGAGAAACTCAAGGGACCAAAAGAAAAATCATTAGAGAACCTTCTTCCAGGGTCTTCAAAAGTTGGAGTCTGCCAGGTGACAGGGATTGAGAGCAGTTAACTGAAGCTGGAGTCTCTTGCCTTTTCTACCATGTAAGCTGATGCTGACTCCAAGTCATTAAGTGTCAGGTGCTCATTAGAGCTGTGTTACTTTGAGGCTTGCCCCTTCTTTTCATACTTGGAGCCTCTCTTCTGGTCACACTTAGCTTTGTAGCCTGTGGGAAAGTACGTTCTCTCATGAACCCAAGACTTTCCAGTTTGTATACTCTGCACAGAGACCATGGTGTGCCTCCCAAGTATGTTGGGGAGTAGGGGAAGCAAACAGAGCACAGACATGTGTACAGGAAGAACACTCAGTACTTTCAAACCAGCTCAGCTACAGTGTTCCAACACATAGGGAGTGATGAAACAGACCTCTTCCCTTCTGGCCCATCCATAGGAGTCACTGCTTCACAAAATCTTCAATTGCATTCAAGGATACAGAGAACTGTGGACTTCTCCTGTGGGCAAGACTGTCATATCTTTTCACCAGGGTCATCTGGCTTACCTATTATTTTAGGCTCTCTTTTCCTTCCCCTTGCCAGGGAGTTGAAACTGGCTCCTGTGATGCCCCATTTCTTTACACTGAACCACCTTTCTGTTTCTCTGAACTTCTCAGTTGTCTTAATACTTTCCTCCATCCCTCCGTCCTTCCCTCCCTTCCTTCCTCCCTTCCTTCCTTCCCTCCCTCCTTCCTTCCTTCTTTTTAAGATAAAGTTTCCCTATAACCCCAGCTGGTCTGGAACTTACTATGTAGACCAGACTACCAGCTGGCCTTGATCTTGCAGAGATCCACCTACCTCTGCCTCCTGAGTGCTGGGATTCCAGGCATGTGCCACCATGCCCAACTTTTGTGTGTGTGTGTGTGTGTGGTTTCTAATGCTCCTCTGTTCTCTCGCTCGCTCTTGCTCTCGCTCTCTTGCTCTCTCACTGTCTCTGGAATCCTTCCTTTCTCATTCATTACCACACCCTCACAGAAGCAGCTTCATACTCAGGAGCCCCCAAAGAACATATTTTTGATGATCTCACACTTTGCCATTTGAGATTTCCTTTAAGGATCAGCATGTGGAAAATTTTGGTAAATATCCAATGAGTGCTTGAAAAGAATGTATCTCACAACACTGTTGATTATGGTGTTCTACATGTAAATTGTTTTTACCTTTTTACTCCCCAGGGCTGGGGACTAAACTCAGAACTCAAAGCTTGTGAAGCAAGTGCTCTAGCAGTGAACCAAATCCCCAGCCTCTCACTTAGGTTACATTTCCTATTCCTTGTACTGTAATCTTCCATATTCTAAATAACTGGCATTCTATCAGGTACTTAACATTCTGTAATTTTTCTTTCCCTATTTTGAAGCTATGTTAGATCCACCAAAACACAAACTGTACCTTCCTGGTAGATTTTTCACTTAATCTTTTTAATACCTGCAGTCATGATGTAACTTACATTTACCACAACTAATATTTGTACAGCAAGATTATCCTCGTTTTGGTTAGTCTTTGCTCAGTTTATCTTTTTCCATTCTTTAACCTTCAATCTTTCTTTGCATTTAAAGTGAGCCTCTTGAATGCAATAAAAAAGATATTTATTCATATAAGGAAGCATCTTTAAGATAACCCCACTGACACCACACACACACACACACACACACACACACACACACACACACACTCCTGGGAGTAAAGCCTTTTGTAATCCCACCTCTCAGATGATGATATTTATTTATTATTTATTTTTGGTCTTTTTGAGAGAGGGTCTCTCTGTAGCCACAGCTGGCTTGGACTCACTATGTAGACCAGGCTGGCCTTGATCTCATAGATATCCACCTGCCTCTGCCCCTTGAGTGCTGGGATTAAAGGCATGTGCCACCACACCTGGCTATGAAGACATTTTTAAATCTCTATAAAATCTAATAATCTCCTATGGCTTTTGAGCTTTGATTCATATTTAGGAAGGTCTTCTCAGTTTTAGGTTATAAAATAATTGTCTGGATTAGGAGGATGGCTCAATTGGTAAAGTGCTTACTGAACAAATATGAGGAACTGAGTTTGATCCTCAATATCCATGTTAAAAAACCCACATATGGTGGCACATTACAGGCCAATGAAAGACCATCTCATAAAATGAGGATGGCTACTGAGGAAGGCTACAGAAGGCTACCTCAGGTTGACCTCTGGCCTCCACATGTAGCATACCCCATACAAGCTTGTAGGATACCAAGAATCTTATTTCTCTTAATGTTTGTGCTGGGTAGCTTTAGTGTCAACTTGATACATCTGGGTTGAGGGAGCCTCAATTGGGGAATTGTCTCTATGGGACTGGCCTGTGGCCATGTCTCAGGGGCATCTTCTTGATAAGTGATGTGGGAGGGCCCAGCTCGCTGTGGGTAGTGCCATCCCTGGACATGTGGGCCCCTATATTGCATAAGAAAGCAGGCTGAGCAGGGGCCTGAGGAACAAGCCAGTAGGCAGTGTTCCTCCATGACCTGCGCGCCAGCTCCTGCTTCCAGATTCCTGCCCCGAGTTCCTACCTTGGGCTCCCTGATGAACAGCGACCTGGGAGATGTAAGCTGAATAAATCCTTTCCTCCCCAAGTTGGTATTGGTCAGAGTGCTTTGTCACAGCAATGAAGAAACAAACTAGGAAAGAAATTAATACCAGAGAGTGGGATATTGCTGTGACAGACTGACCGTGTTTTTGGGAGGACTGTGGAAGCATTTGGAACTTTGGGCTGGAAAAGCCATTGCGTGCTCAGTTTGTTGCTGTGGAGCTTGGAACAGTTATGGTGAAAGAGTTGTAGACGATGGAGGCCTGGCTTGTGAAGCTCCAAAGAGAAGTGGAGACGATCAGGGCTGTTCATGTGAGATTTTGGATTGGGTTCTGGTCGGCTGGGGCTGAAGAATCAGCTGTGATTAAGAAGAGACCAGAACCTGAAGCAAAACCTTTGCTTTACTGGGACAATTGATGCTTGTTAGCTGGGGCTGAAAAATCAGCTGTAAGTAACAAGAGACCAGCATCACTGTGGTGGAGTCTTCTGGGAGGTATTTCCTCAGGGTCAGCACACAGAGGGGACCCTCACCTCTACTTCAAGCTGGAAGCAAGACTTGGTAATGTGTAAGAGTCTCCTGCATGGTTCTGGTGTTGAAAGCGTGAAGGGGGTCACAGAGAGCAGCTGAGACTTGGCACTCTGAGAGGCCAGGAAAGGCCATAGGTGAAAGTGCAGCTTCAATCCCAGGATTGAAGGGGTCATAGAAAGAATCTGAGGCTTTGCACCCAAGAGGCAAGAAGAGGCCATTGGTGAAGGAGTAGACCCCAGCTTTTTGGAGATGCCAGGACCATGGGACGACCACCACGGACAGCAGTAAGTGTGGAATGGAGCTGGCCTGGGTCTGTGAGACAAGCTGAGTGTGCTGTGGACTACAGAGTCAGAGCAGTGGAGCTGCCAGTACCCTTTGGAGCCCAGAAGATCGTGAATGAATCCCAGATGTCCAGCGTTGAGCTTCTTTGCTGGACTTTGGTTTTGCTTAGGTATGCCCAATTCTTCCCTTTGAAATAAGACAGTACTTGTTTTGGATTTTACAGAAGGCCACCCACAGTTGAGACTTTTAAGAGAGACTATGGACCTTAAAGATTTTTTTAAGGACTGTGGTTTTTAAGGTTGTACTGCCTTAGGTTGTGATATTAACATATCTTGGGGACAGAAATTGGAAAGTTATGGTTTAATAGTGATATTTGTCAAGTTGACAAGGGGTCAATTGTCCTGGATAGCTTTAGTGTCAACTTGACACACCTGGGTTGAGGGAGCCTCAATTGGGGAATTGTTTCTATTGGACTGGCCTGTGGCCGTGTCTGAGGGGCATCTTCTTGATGAGTGATGTGGGAGGACCCAGCCCACTGTGGGTGGTGCCACCCCTGGGCATATGGGCCTATGTTGCATAAGAAAGCAGGCTGAGCAGGGGCCTGAGGAGCAAGCCAGTAAGCAGCAGTCCTCCATGGCCTGTGCTCCAGATCCTGCTTCCAGGTTCCTGCCCTGAGTTCCTACCTTGGCTCCCTAATGAACTGTGACCTGGGAGATATAAGCTGAATAAACCCTTTCCTCCCCAAGTTGGTATTGGTCAGAGTGTTTTGTCACAGCTATGAAGAAACAAACCAGGACAATGTTAAAATTTCATTTTCATATTTAAGTCGCTGAACTATATGCAGTTTGCTCTGGTAGGAGAAGTACAGTATGGCTTCAGCTTAATTACCTTTCCAACGTGCTATGCAGTGGTCCCCATCCCACTGATTTGAAAGTCACCTTTATCACAGCCTCAATTCCCATGCATGCTGGATCTTTTTCTGAGCTGTTCTGTTCTACTCCTCTATTTATAAACTATTACTGCTCTGATTAATTGCTGTATATCAAGAAATATTAATGTGTAATGGAGTTGATCTCCTTCTATCACTGTTCCCTTCTATCTAGGTTATTATTTATTTTTCCTTGTGAATTTAAGCTTGGTAAATCTCTCTTATGTAAATCTTTTTTTTTTTTATGCCTACTAGTGCACTTCTTAAATACCAATTAAAGTTCATATCTAAACAGGGAGAGGTAATGCACACCTTTAGTTCCAGTACTTGGGAGGCAGAGGCAGGTGGATATCTGTGCGTTCAAGGTCAGCCTAGTTTACATCAGTTCCAAGAGAGCCAGGGATACACAGTGAAACCCTTTCTCAAATAAAAATAATAATAATAATTTTTTTTTAATTTATAAATGTGTATGTGTCCATAGGTACTGTAGAGTCCAGAAAGGGGCAATGGATTCGCTGGAGTTCCAGGTGGTTGTGAGCTGCCCCATGTGGGTGCTGGGAACCAAATTCCCATCCTCTGAACAGGTAGCAAGTGTTCTTAAACACTGAGCCATCTCTCCAGCCCCAGATAGCACATTAAATTGACAGATTAAACACTGGGAAGTAGTATCTTTTTGATACTGATCATTCAAAGAACATAGTAGATCTTTCCATTCATTTGGACCTTGTTTTGTGCTCTTCATTAGTATTTTTTTCTACAAATAAATTTAGTCCTAATATTTTATTTTTCTGTTTTCTGCTGCCATTTTAAAAATTATTTTTCCCCACATTCAAGTGCTAACCAGGCCCAACCCTGCTTGGCTTCTGAGATTGGGTGCCTACAGGGTGGTATGGGAAATGAGTCTGTAACTCACACCTTCTTTGGAATTCCACAATCATCTGGCATCTATGTGGTACACTTACATATATGCAGGCAAAACTCTCATACACATAAAAGTTAAAATAGATAAAATCTTTTAAAAATTACTTTGTCTTTGGTTAGTCTTCTTCGGCTTCTAGGTAAACAAGCCAATCATACCATCTGGGGATTATAATTTTATGTCCTCTTCCCTTTTAATTTCTATATCTTTAATTTCCTTCTCTTGTCTAATTGTTTTGTCTAAGTCCCGTGGAACAATTTTAAGTAATGGTAATGATTAGCAGACATCTTTGTCTTGTTCCTGGCTTTAATGAAATTGCTTCTGGTATTCTCAATTAAGCACGACGCTGGTTTTGGATTGAGATAAATATATTTTATCATATTAAGGAGACACCCAGCTACTCCTAATATTAAATGATCCTTGTATTCCTGAAATAAGCCTCACTTAGTCATGGTGAATTACTCTTATCTACAGCCATCTGGCTGGATTCAAAGCCTAGCTCCACTGCTTATCAGTACTGGTGTTCAGGCAGAATGCCTCACCTCTTTATGACTCAGTTTCCGCCCCTTTTAAAATGAGGATGGTGAGAGTATTTACTTATTAGGTGGCTGTGCAAATCAACTACCTAGAAGCTTGAGCTTCTTTTCATGTGCTTAAGAGGTAGTTTCATCTTTCTTATCAGAGCATGCTTGCTGTCCATATTTATTCCTCATTTTCTATAGAGTATCTATCTTCTTCTCTAAGAGTTCTTTATAAATTAAAGATATTAGCTTTAATCTGTAAATGATGTAAATGGCAAATGTGCTTCCCAGTTATCATGTGTATTTTACTTTGCTTATGGTATATTGCACATGCAAAAGCTGTTTTTTAATGAAGTCAAATGTTTCCAACTGCACCTAGATTTCAACTAGGAGTTAAGAGAGTGTTGCACGATAGGCTTCAATCCTTCCCTTCCTGTATTCCCCAGGCTTTGCCATGGGAATTTATAATCGCCTCCACTAAAAAGGTGGCATATAGTTTCTGACTGGTCCAAGGAGAATAAGAGAAACAAGAAGCAGAGCTTCCCCAGCCAACTGCCCATCACTACACAGCAGCTGACCAATAGGCCTGGGATGCTTGCTCACTCCCAGATTACAGACAGGGGCCAACTATCTTTCTTATGAAAGATCAGGAAGCAAAACTCTTAGGGCTTGCAACCACATAACATCTCTGTCCCATGTTCTTGTCTTTCTTACTGAATCCTTTTGGGGGGGGGCAGTTCATAACAAGTCCCAAATGAGCCTTGGGCAAGGTATGGCCCACAACTACAGCTTGCTGATTTCTGTTAGAGAAATTCATCCTACTCCTGTTGTTTTTCCCTAGTAATTGTATAGTTCATGTTGCAAAATTAAATCCCTGGTCAATCTGAAAATTATCCTGGTATATGGCATGAGAAAAACGCCACATTTTCCTTTTCTATATAGCTATCTATAGAATTCTATCGTTATCTCAGTATCATTTAGTCTTCCAGTCCATCTTGCCCCATGACTATAATCATCACCTTTATTGAATGCTTAAACTTTCTCTTTTTTAAATTTTTTGATTTTTATGTATGTGAATGCTTGCCTGCATGAATGTAGATGCACAACATGCATGCAATGCCCTTGGAGGCCATAAGAGGCCAACAGACCCCAAGGACCTGGAGTGATGGTTGTTAGTTATTATGTGAGTGCTGGAAACCAACCTCAGGTCCTCTGCCAGAGCAGCCAGTGCTCTAACTGCTGAGCCATCTCTGCAGCCCCAGTGCTGAACTTTCTTAAGCCATTGAGCCTACTTCCAAATGATGTCTTCCTTTCCATTGGTCTGCCTGCCTACTTATGGGCCTGCATCATACTTCAGAGTTACGTTTCATGTTTTAATATATAGTGAATGAGCCCTCCCTTCTAAGGGCTTTCCCAGAGTTGTCTTAGACTAGTCTCATTTATTCATGTATTCTTCCAAATCAGTCTTATCATGCACGAACATATCTACCTTCAGGGGAAGAGAGAGAGAGATGGGGGGGGGGACTGAAAATCTTTTACAAAGAAAACAGTCCCATATTTTAAAATATGATCAGATTTGTTTAATGCCACAGAACCAATCAAGTTTTTCATTTCTTCATTTGAATTTTGGTAAATTATTTAGGGAGAGGGACTTGTCCCTTTTCTCTTAAGTTTATTGGCTAAGATTGCTTATGGCATTATCTTAACTTTTTGACCTTGTCAGTATCCAAATTATTTCCTTCTTTTGATTATAGTTTTTAACTGTGAGCTCCTCAACATGCTACAAAACCTTTGACACCTAGAATGAAGTTTATTCTTGCAGAGACTTAGTGGTTGCTTCTGCTTCTTGTCTGGGATTATAAATGGCCTCAAAGTTAATTCCCATGTGCAGTATTTCAGACCACACAAGTAGTATGTACTTAGAACAGAAACCTATGTAAGAGGCAATTGTTAAACATTTGTAAGTGAAAAACAACTTTTTTCCACCAGGGTCAAGATCAAGAAAGGTCAATTTCCTTGTTGTATTTAGCTCAGCGTATTCAGTACTTACCCCTCTACTTGCCTATGTCTTGCTTGGAGGGACCTGGCTTTGTGGGAGATCTAAGGCCAAGACTACCTTCCTTGAACAGGTCCTGCCTGACCTCAGGTACCCATCTTGGTCTTTGGGCCAGAAGCTCAAGGTCACCAGGGCTTGTGGCCAGCTTCAGGGCAAAAGATGGCATTATCTCGTTTGCCATCTGTGTTCGAAACTTTCACATCACTTTTTCAAAACCCTGATTCTTTCCTTTCTTTTCAATCCACTGTGTATTTAGAAAGATTTCCTTTTCCCCTAGAGGATTAACCTAAAAAAGTAAAATAATTCAGTAGCAAGGCATAAAATTAGCGTACAAAAATCAGTATCCTCTGTAGATGGATGAATCACTAGTTAGAAGACACAATGACAGAGAAAAATCATTTACTAGCAACTGTTTTGATTGATAAATTAGGTCATATAGTCATTTTTCCACTGCGCATGTCCCTTCCCATAATGCATCTGATTTTAATCATATGCACATTCAATTATGCACAGACACAAGATAAATAGAAGGCAAATAGGGAATTCTCCCTAAAGGTTCAATTAAGACACAGTTATGCCTTACTGTGCATATACCCAAAACCAGTTCAGGCCAGATTGGTCTTTCTATTCTTCATATCCAGATTATTTGAGCAGAAACTACCTAAATTTGATTGCTATTTAGGAACAGAGAAACTTTTCCCTTTGTTCAGAGAGGGGTACACATGTAGCCTGAGGCAGGTAGGGGTCCAATGCTGCTAGATGCCTTGCTAGGAAGGGGTATGTGTGACTAGAACCAGCAGGTAAAAGAACAGGTTACCAAGTGCATCATTTAGAAGAGAGTGTTCATAACCCAAACCAAATAGAGCTTCAGGTTACTGAACTATTCCCTAGGTTTGCCTGTCTCTAGTAGAGGAACACTGTTCTCCAAACCACCAAGCCAGTGCACATGGTGCCCTTCTCCTTGTCTGCTCCTCCCATGCCTATATGTCAGCCAGATCAAAACATCTGCAGTGCTCTGAGCCAACTGACCCTTTGCCCTTGGAGGGTTTCACCCTTATTCACATAGCTCCTGCTCATTCTTCAAGACTTGGGACAGGAGTGTGGAATGCCTTCTACCCAATCTGAGTTAGAGAGCCCTACTCCTCACTGCCAGCCTACCCTGATGTTCTCATCCAGCAGCTATCAATCCACAGTAATACTGACTTTTCTCTTTCTCAGATGACTCTGCATTTTTAACTTAAAAAAAATTTACTGAGGGGCTGGAGAGATGGCTCAGCAGTTAAGAACACTGTTCTTGCAGAAGACCCAGGTTTGAGTCCCAGCACCCACATGGCAGTTAACAACTGTCCATAACTCCAGTTCCAGGGGATCCAACAGCCTCTTCTGTCATCCACAGGCATTGTACAACATGGGTGCACTCACCTACATGCAGGAAATACACACATACAAATAAAAATAATAAAATATTTTTTAAAATTATTGAGAATTTCATACATGCACATAGGGTACTTTGATCAAATCCACGCCCACCCCTCCCCTCCAACTCCTCTCATATCTCCCCATCACTTTTTCCTGAACAATTTCGTATACTTTTTTTTTTTTAA
This sequence comes from Nannospalax galili, assembly GCF_000622305.1. Taxonomy (NCBI): domain Eukaryota; kingdom Metazoa; phylum Chordata; class Mammalia; order Rodentia; family Spalacidae; genus Nannospalax; species Nannospalax galili. The sequence goes on from NW_008329640.1 coordinate 3,870,893, forward strand.
TGGGGCTTTTTGCTACTGTAACATTCCTCCCTCTGAAAAGGTAACCCTAAAATCTTTTAGGGATTAGGTAAGAGCTCCCAAATACTTTTGACATTTTTGTTGCTAAGAGGCCCAAGAACATTTTGAGTTTTAGCTAAGAAACTGGTTACTTTTCTTTGGGGTCTTTTTAGCCTAACTGCCTAGCCAATTCCTACCTCCTATTCTTACCACAGTATCCCCTGATGAGGTTACCCAACTTGCCGATAGAGAATTGGGACACAGACTGCTTTGGCTTCTTCCAAGCTGAACAGGGACACAGCATGAGGCAATTGGGGTGCCCCTTCAGTGGGTCTATCTAAAAGACTCCCAAATTGCATAACTCTTAACTGTAGGGAGAAAAGAAAGTCCTTGACTGGTGCCTAGATGTGAAGAAGTAAGGGCAAAAGTAGTTAGCATTACAAGTTCTTGACAGGGAACCAGAAAAAAGTCAGAACAGGGCAAATTTCAAACGGTTATATGAAAGTCCATTGGAATTTCTTGACAAGGGCTTCCAAAGTATCCCTCTGTTGGGTTCCTCCTCATTTTCCTTTAGTCTGCCAAGGCTGGACTCGAGAGTGGTGGACTCAGGATTTGTTTTCAGGCACTTTTATAGCTGTTGGAGTGGATAGAATCAGTGTCAGTTCCCTCTCAAAGGCTTCTAGATAGGGGGAGAAAACAAATTTAGCCATCATTTTAGAACAATAGCAAGTTGTCTCCCTTAGCTACAGGTGGGCACTACAGTATTGCAGACCAAGATCTGAAGTCTTACATCTGAGCAGCACTTTCTGCTTAGAGACAAAATCATCACTAAGAAATAATTGTCTAACATTTTATATGGACTTAAGTCTAATGTCTGGGAAGTGTAATTTCTTGAACTCTTGAAGAAATATACTGATCACTTTAATCTTTGGTTATACTTTCCTTTTGGGTGTTTAAGACCATACAGTTGTCCCAAATAAACCAATTTAGTTTTACTCTTAAGGTTGTTTGAAGATCTGTTCCTCAAGGGTCACATGGGCTTGGGAGGAACCCCTGGCTCCTTTCATTTACCAGTTCCATCTATGTGAAGATCAGTCAAAGGTCCTACTTGACCGTGGCTAGCTTCACATAGAAGGGTAGAGGAAATGTTTCCTCTGTGTTGACCCTCCTCTTTGTAGACCGAACACTGGTTCAAGTCCATCTGGTGGGGTCTCCATGGCCTCCCTGAACAAGAGGACAGGTGACTCACGACAGTTATAGGACATTTTGAGAGATGTTCCATAGTCCCCTGGAATTTAGAGAACCTTGGAGGGCAAGGAGCAAAAACTGTCCTTTTAGTCCCTCTGACCAGATTAGTATAGGCCTCAAAGTATGGCTGTTAAACATCCAAAAGACTGTATTTCTTAACAGCAGAAATGCAGTTACGAATCCTCTCTGCATACCCTGTTCCTAGCAGTGCTTGGCAAAGTGCATTCTATGCACATCTCTTGAATAGAGAATTTCTAAAAGTCAAGACTGTCAAGATAGCTATTTTTTTAAAAATTTTATTATTTTCAATTTGTTTGTGTATTGCCTGCATGTAGGGAGGTGCACCATGTCGTGCAATGCCTGCAGAGGACAGAAGAGGGCATTTGGAACTGGAGTTATGGATGGTTGTTAGCCGCCTTGTGGATGCTGGGAGTCAAACCCCAGTCCTCTGCAATCAGTGCTTTTAACTGCTGAGCCATCTCTCCAGCCCAAGACAGCTTTTCCTCCAGCAAAGGGATGCTTTGACATCAACAATACCAAACACCTGTCTTCCTTGCCAAGGGGTCAGCTGTGTCTTGGTACATAAAGGACAAAACTTTTTTATTGTCACAGGACTGGAAGACTTTATTGACTCTCTTGGCTCTGGCCACTTTGAAAAATAAGAATGCACTTATAAGAGGATATCAGAGAAATGCCCTTTCAATGACATGAGCACAAAAAGGGGACAAATCCATTTAGCTGCTGGGCAGAGAAACAGTCCAACAGGAGTAACTAAGCAGTGCTTAAACAGGTCTTGCTAGACACCTGTCCCAAGGCCTGTGACCCAGTTCATTTGTTCTGTGACAAGAGGCAGCAGAGATACCTGCTGGAGCTAGGCTTGACTCTCCCCAGATACATGATAGCTGTGTGACTTGAAACAAGAGAATCTTAACTGTATGCATATTTCATTGCTTTAAAGTGAAAAGTTTCTCAGTTGTTGAAGAAAATGAGAAAAGCTGTTTAGCAGTGGCATACAGTAATCACTCAGTAAACATCATCACTGTTCCTACAAGGGACTGGTCATAAGGTTTAGTGATTTCAGACTGAACATCCAAGGGATCGTGAAAGGGCCTGCTTTAGAGCAGCTAGCCTGTCCCAGAGAGGCATCTGAGGAGGAGTTTAGTGGCAAGTTTTGGGATGGGACTGTTGAATGAGTGGTTCTAGTGCACCTTTGCTATTGGTATTGGTTCCAGCATCGGAGGTACCATCCTGTGTTCAGGGAATCTTTTCATCCCCAATAGAAGTTTCACATTCCGGATAACCTCATCTTCATTTCCTACAGCGAGGACATGGCACCTAAATTTTGAATTAGAAACTAGTAATTTACAGACATCAGGAATAGATAGAGCGCCTCCTGAGGGAAACACATTCAGGTTCAAGGCAGCATGAAGCCATGACAGTGAAGGGGAAAGTCAAATATCATACAAAAAACACCAATAAAATGGTCACTGACCATGTAGGACTCAACATGGAGCCCAAAACTAAAAAGGGGCAAGTGGGCCTGCCTCACTCCCTGAGCACAACTCTGACCAGAAGCTTAAAGTAAAAAACTAAAGTGTTTGATAGAGAGCCTCTTTATATAGAAATGGCTCAGGGCCCCCTTTCCCAACCCAAAACCCTAGAAAGGGAAAAGCAGAAAGAACTGTGATTCAAGTTTGACTTTACCTGGCTAGTGGCAGCTACCCCACTTGCAAGCCATCTTGGACCCTAATCAACTAGCAATTCCCCCTACCTTAGTGGGAAGAACAAGGGAGATGAAAGCAGCAGCTGGGGCCTTGACTCTGCATTTCTCACAAGTTACTGACATAACTGATTGCAAGTGCTCACTTAGTCTGTGCTGTAAGTTGCTACATTAAGATGGAACAGCAAAGGAATCCACTTGCATGTAAATGGTGGCTAAAGTAAGGTGCAGGCCGACAGGTATCAAGTCTGTTTCTGGCCTACCAATCAATCTGCCCACCTGTGGAAACCAAGCATGACAATCAGGAGAGTAGGATCAGAAAGGGATACTCCCTACAAAGAAAGTAGGTAAAACCACCAATAGCATAAAGATTAACCTACAGTTTTAGTGTACTGGTCTTCAGGCTTACAACAGCTTTTAAAACCAAAGCATGTCTCAGCAGATTGAGGAAGAGCTGATCTTCTAGATAGGCTGACTAGATTCAGAGGATGGACAAGCACTGGGCAACAGCTGGGGGCACTGACAACACAGTGGACAGTAACAGGGATGACAGAGTATATGGACTCCAGTGGGAGGTGGCTATGGGAGGGTGCCATTTGGGAAGTGGGTATATAGATGAATAAGATTGTTTGGGATATTCTATGATATACCCACATGCAAAAATCAACAAAAAATGAGTTATATTTGAGGAAGAAGCATAAAAATTTGCTTCATGTTAATTAGTAGAGGTGAAAAACATTGCCATTGAAATCTACCTTTATATATAGTATAGTATATATAGTATGGACTTTATATTCATACTCAGGTACCAAGAATCAGAGTGTAACTGACTGTGACTAGTAATAATCAGATACAGAGAGATTAGAGATGCAAGTGCAAACATCTGTTAGTAGCATTAAAAATGAGTTTCTGTAGGAAACAGTATATTTTAAAATGAAATGGAGTTTTTTTTAAAGGTTAAAACCTCATTCAAATTTATGGCTTATAGGGTTTATACCGAGTTCAATATTATGTAACTGTATTAATTCAACTGTGAGTCTAAAAATTTATGGCCACTTTTGAAAGAGATTTATCTTTGCTCTGGATATTGTTATTGAATGTTTTAAAGCTGAAATGAAATGCTTCTTCTAATCATGTGGTTATTAAATAAATTTAAAAAAAACCCGAAGTATGTCCACCATTCTAATGAAATTGGTCTGTGATCCACTGGGGGAATTAGTTCTAGGTCAGCTGGAGTTAGAGGAAGAGCAGTTTGGCAAGCTGCTTTGCAAAAACAACAGGAGAGGCATTGGCTGAGCTAAATATGGAGCAATTCGAATTGTCACCATGATTTTGGGCTGGCATCAGTTTGCTCAGTTGATCATCACCTACTGGGAAGAACAAGATGTATAATCCATAAGTAGCAAGATGGGTTGATTTTTAACTTAAAACCACTCAGAGTTCATTTTTCAATGTTCTTATTTTGTTTTTTAAACAAAACATCTGAAAGATTCTATAAAGAGCCAGAACTACCTTGTAGAGAAAGGCATGTACATTATTAAAGCCTTAGGAAGCTTTTGCTGTTTGTTTTTTAAAAGGTCTTGTGTGTACCTCAGGCTGCCCTAGAATCCTCCTGCCTCAGCCCTGTAAGGGCATAAACCATCATGCCCATTAACAGAATTCTTGGTACCTACTTATACTTTCTGGCTAGAGGTAGTTTTAACTGGTCTTCAAAATAGGACAGGTAAGTTGTGTGGTGTTTAGCAAAGCTGGGACAACTGAGAACAGAAACACCCACACAGACACAGCATCTGAGGGGACGGTGCTACAGTGCTGAGAACACCTTCACAAATGCAATGAACTCCTCAGCCACACAGCTCTCAGAAGAGAGAACTTGGGCTTTTAGGCTTAGCAATGCCAGGGCTCAGATTAATTACTATAAATAAAACACGCCCCCTTCCCCAAAGTCATTTCTTTTCAAAGCTTCAAGATGAGAGCATCATATTCTGAAATGCTAAACCCACAAGTCAGACAAAATAGTGGGATGATTTGCTACTGGATCCCAAACACTCAGACACATTGAGCAGACTCCTGTGTGAGTGGGCTCATTCCTGAATGTGAGTGGGCTGTGATGCACTCAAGTACTGAGATTAAATGCTAGCCAGATTACTAAAACACGGACTTTTGTTTCCTATGTACCTGACATGGTTTTTTCCTTTGAACTTTCTCATTTTTCAGAGCCATATAGTAAAGCATTCATCATTAGGCTGGGAAAATGTGTGATCCTTTTCTTTGAAACTACAATCTAATGATCAAATATGAACTCAGGTAGTGGGATCTTATACAGTGTTTACTGGCAATTGAGAAAAATGACTATCATTCAAAAACTCATTACATTTTGACTCAAGTCATGTCCATCTATCTACCTGTGGCTATCGTGGCATTTCTTCCACATCATCCTTTTAGTATTTCAGTCAGTCAGGGGCCTGAGAGGGAAAAATATGGGAAGCAAATATATTTAGTTTCTGCAAAGAATCATCCACAAAACCTGTCTTCACCTAGGCAGGGACAGGACACCTCATCACTTAAAAGACAGTAGCACAGTAAGACATTCTTGACAACTGTGGCAACACCTGTGCTCCTGAGGCTTTGGTCTGCACCGCACCCCCCTGGAGGGCTTGTTAAAAGCTTGCTGGGTCTCATGATTCACTAAGTCTGGTGCTGTTAGTCTAGGACCAGGCTGAGAGGTTCTGCTTGAAGCATCCCCCTTCCCCTCTCCTTTTCCCTAGCTGACTGCCTCACCTTGTATCTTCAAGATTGGCCTCATACTTCAATACTGTACTTGAAAACTGTTTACAGTCTCCAAATCTATTTTCCTAAGTGATCATGTCCATTTCCTGGAATGTAATTCATGGGAAGGAGGGGCTAATTTTTTTAACACCTGTGATCTAGGCTCTTCATCAATACTGTCCATTTTCTTCCTCCTTTTCCACATTGCCATTTCCAGGCAGGAGGCATTTCTCTTTTTGAAATCTAACAGGAGAAAGCATCTCAGGCCACTTCTGTTTAGTGCCTGGTGGTAGAATGTACCACAATCGTCACCATGACTTTTAGACACTGAATATATCTTCCCCATCTGAGGTATATCCAAGGCCTTCTCCCCAGGAAGGGGAGAAGTAAAAGCACATGGCTCCGAACTCAGTAACAAGGCCAAAATGGAGCAAAGACCTGAAATGGACCATACATTGCCAGGACCCTTCAGCTGCAGCCAAAGAACTCATCACACCAGCCATGCCTGGGCCACCTGGCTTCTCCTCCAAACACCTGTAACTCCCAACTCTGAGTGGCCTCTTTAATAACACTGCTGCAGCAGAACCTCAAAGGCTGTGGAAGGGCCTTTTGGATGGATGGATGGATGGATGGATGGATGGATGGATGGATGGATGGATGGATGGGAGATAGATATGAGGTGGTAGATATGCATAGTCTCTCTCATCCCAAAATGCAAAGCATTATCAGATTAATCTTCTCAGGACTGATAACGAGTTTAATTACTTGTTCTATACACTGAGATTTACTTAACAAATGATCTCAATCATAAGCACTATAGTTAAGATGCTTTATTTACTTTGGGTCATTTGCTGTGGGAACTGCCTTGTTTAAGAGCCTATTTCCAAGCCAAATAAAACAATGTCATGTGAAATCTTTAATTGCAATTGATTTCTGAAGAATTCAAGGCTAGATGTGGCCATTTCCCAACCACATGCTACTCACTAAGTACGTCACTTTGCCCCCTCCAAATGTAGTACTGAGTAAATAGCACTACATTCCTCTTCTCCACTGTTTCAACCAAAAAGTTGGACAGGAATTTTGATACAAATGAAATTGTTCCTTTAAAATGCTGTATGTGAAAAATAATCTCAAATTCCCTTAAACTCGTAAAGCTAACATTTTATGAATGGACTTCATGCAAGTAGATAATGTGACTTTTATCCACTGTAGAAAAACACAACAGTGAGATTCAGGGAACCATTTGCATAGTCAGCGAGGACAAATCAGAACCGGGAAATGAAAACTGTGGTGCTCGGCTTCGGTAACACTTCTGAGCAGATCAAATGCATGATCTCGATGTCATCTTCAAAGTCTGTCAGGCAATCTTCAGCACTGATTACAAAACCTGACTGTAAAACTGTTATCTCTTCTGGAAAAGCAGATTACTCTTAATTTATGACACTATTCACTATGCCATATTAAAAAAAGAAATTTAAAATGTAAAATTTAAAATACACCTGATACTAAAGTTAACGTGTGGAGCTGGTTAATACAGAAAACAAGCAGAATAAATTGATTCCTTGAGCATGCATTTAGCACCTTGAAATGAATATAATTTACAACCCTGTATTGAAAAGCAATTGTGTGCTTAATATTATGTTTTCTCAGGCAAATATTTTTATCCCATTTACTATGGGTATATATTGCATTCCTGGATGATTCCTATTAAAAGTATTCCAAAAAAATGTATAGAAAAGCATGGCCAAGAAAGATGACAAACAGCTTCATAAATGTGGGTCTCAGACTGACTCGGGGCTACCAATGAAAAACAGATTATACCCAAGGCAGAAGGTCTGAAAGTCTGGGGCTTTAGACCTGGTTTAGTCATCTAACTCTGAGCACAGTATGCAGCTGTTTATCTCTGTAAAATGGCATGGCTTCATAGAGATACTGAAAATGTAAATATATATATATATATTACTTTAAATCCCAGGTAGAAAATAGGACTATTATGTAACATGTTACAAAGAAAAGCTCCCAGAATACCTTTGCACTTAACTGTGGAGTTCTTCACACAGCACAACTGGGACCAATTTCTATACGAACCAGAGTTGGGGGGGTGGGTATTATCTATAGATCTCTCCCTTAATCCAATCAAGAAATGTTAGAAATATGTTCCATGGGCAGCTGTGGGGACTAGGTAAGAATGCATGGGACAGCACAACCCACCTTCACCACTGAACAATTCAGTAGTGCCACATCCCCTACACCTCTGTGGGTGCAGCTGTGACTCTCCACAGACACTCACTTCTACATAAAAGCCAAGGTGACTCTGGGGGGGCTGGGGGCTTCGGTGCTGCTGCCCTCCCATCCCATGACCTCCATCTGTACACCACTCTTTTGCTATGGTCAACTGACATGTTCTCATGTTCCTGCAAAATATTATGTAATGAGCTTCAAGTTCCCCTTTCCAAACAGAGTCACACCCAGACATCGGCCCACCTCATTGATAAGGAAATTATGGAGCTTCCACCCATATGAAGTACAGTTTTTAAAGGGGACACAGTGATTATATTCTGTGTAGGAAGGACAATCACACTTTGGGGAAAAGCAGTAGTGGCCCACCCTGCAACTAGGACAAAATATCTCCCTAAGGGAGAGGTGTTCTCCCATGTGACCAAAGCAGTGCGCACTTAACAAATAACCTCCATGTATTTCAGAGTAAAAGCACTTAGTTGATACAAAAAAAGAACACTCTGCCAAGCAGGTCCCTGAATGACAGACACTCTTGATAATACTTTTGAGACACGTGGCTTTCCCCAGCAATTCCAGGCAGTCACTTATTCCTCATTTTGACAAAGCAGCATCCAAAACTTCAGGCACACTGCATGTATAACTGTACATGCAGCTGAACAGTCATAAACATGCCACATACAAAGGCATGTCAAAAAGACATTTTTCTTCCCCAAAGCATGGCCCCAAGAAGTCATTAAACAGAGCATGAGTTTCTGCTGCAGGTTCTGAAACTATGGAACACTAACAATGATTCCACTTAGGATGTACAGCATCATCCACTGACCAGGGTTTGCTGCACACCTAAACCACCATCCCCACTTTATTACAGCAATCTGTATGGATGAACACGTCCTCTTTCAATAGAACACAAACTATGAGGATTAGGCCAAGTACAATGCAACTGCTGGTGATGCCCATCTGCAGACAAGTGGAAGAACTTAGCAGACCCATACCACTGACATCTCTCCTGAGGCCCCAAACTGAGAACTTGATTGACATATCTTGTTGGCACTGAGTGAACCAGGCTCAGTGGCAAGCCTTGTCGAATACAGACACAATTTCATTCAGGAGTGTGTTTAGAATCAGCTGCAAACTCAATGCTATTAAAAGCTCTACACAGAAGGTATGCAAAAGCTGTTACTAGTTTTCCAGGAACAAAGACAGCTGCCAAGGAGCAAGAGCTCTGGAAAGGCAGCTGTAGGTAAATGGTGAGCTAACAACAAAGTGACAAATACAGTATAGCATGTGCCCCCCGCCCATAAAAGAAAACCACTGCTCTGATGTTTTTAAAGATTCCCCACATACGATTTTCTAAGAGAGTCAGTCTGCTGCTGTGTGTGAAGAGGAGTCAGCCTGGTGGTAGAAGGACCAGGAATGTCAGTTAGGATACTGAAGACTGTATAATAGGGTCTCCACAACACTCACTCAGCTACTGGGCTCTAGCTGCACCCAGAGCTCTTTTCATGTGGTGTTTTGAAAAAGGTGGCTGGAGCTGAGTCAGTGGCTTTTTCTGCTGCAGAGGTCCTGCTCAACCACTCTGAGTCTGGCAGCTTCTGGGCGGGTGTGGCTGGATCCCGGGCATCTGGGTGTGCTGTGTACAACAACAAAAGGAAGGAGGGAAACGAGCAAGGGGAGATGATTATAAGAAGTCAGAATGAGAGGCATTTAGAATCAAGTTTCTTAATCTTTGTATTAACCCAAGTGGCCTCAAAAGGTTCATGTTTTTCTATACACACACACACACACACACACACACACACACACACAAAATGAAGGCAAAATTTGGTACCATCTCTCCAAGAAAACAGGTTAAATTTGATAAATGAATAAATTCAGTAGCACAGAGTCACAATGTAGAAGAAAAAAAAAAAAAAAAACTCAACCCATTAAACACGTGTGCCAGGCACTGTACTGGAAACACTGGAAACACTGCATACTCATGGCTTTCCCCCACCTCACTCTTTCCCTTGTCTCTTCCCTTCCCTATTTTCTTCCCTTCTCCTTGTTCCCTTCCCCCTTCCATTCCCTCCTCCTCACCATCCTCTCCGCCCCCCACCCCCTTCCTTCACAGGGTCTCACTATGTAGTCCAAGCAGGCTTCAAACTCACAATCTTCCTGCCTTGGCCTCCAAATGCTGGGATTACAGGTGCATGCTATTACACCTGCATGATCTTATTTCTTAACACAAACTCTTGGAAGTAAATACTGTCATCTCCATTTTATGATCAGGAAACTAGGGTTTGGAGATCAAAAGAAGCAACATTAAATTCAAATACTAGACCCCAAGCCCTATGCTTTTTATACCATACCCAAGCCACTAATACGATGATGTCACCAATAAATACAACAAGGAAAATGATAGAAAACTAACAGCATCAGGCACAGTATATTAACGAAGTTATCAAAGTTGTTGTACACCAGATAATCGTTGCTGGTGTGGGGCTGTACTGTATATCTGAGAACACTTAGCATTCTGGACCCTACCCACTGAATGCCAAGAACATTCCCTGTCACTGTGCCACCCAACAATCTCTTCGCATTTCCAAATGCCCCAGTGGAGTAGGACAAACCACCCTCACCACTACACTCCACCAAGGATAAAAACATCCTAAGATAATCAGCAGCAAACACAGATTTTACTGTCACCCAGTACTTCTCCCAAGAATGTAGCCTAGAATTGTATTTTTCTAATATGTATATCTACAAATATATTCAAACATGAATTTCTTACTGTAGGTTAACATTAAAAAAAACTTGAGGGGTTGGAGGGAGTCAGCGTTAAGAGCTCTGGATGCTCTTGCAGAGAACCTGGGCTCAGTTCCCAGCACCCACGTGGTGGCTAACGACCATCTATAAAGCCAGTTCCAGAGGATCCAACGCCCTCTTCTGGCCTCCGTGGGAATTGCACACGTGTGCACTCACATGCATGTGAGGCAAAACACTCATACATATGAACTAAAAATAAATTTTTAAAAAGCTTGAAAACTTACTCTACTACAGCTCATATACAAGTTTCTTGAGAGCAACAGCTTTCAAATGCGTTAGAATCTCAACAACAGCATGAAACACATTTGACAGTCATATAGATATACACTCATACATATGCAATCTTTCAAATTTAACTGAAAATAAACTTCACAAAACCATACTTATCCTTCCTACACAGTCAGAAATCACAGTGAAGAAGTTTATCTTTGAAAAACTATTATTTTTATTATGGTACAATTTCCATAGTTTGCTCTTTAACCACTTTAAGTACACTCAAATGATGCATAGCTGTCCCTACCATCTACATCAGAAAATCATCTCTAATGCAAGCTCTGCACCCCATAAGCAATGACTCCCTACTCCCCTCTCCTCCAGCCTGGAGAGAATGCTCTACCTTCTGCTTTCTGAGTTCACTATTCCAGGTAGCTCATTAAAATGGAATCATACAGCTGATGGCATGGTGGCTCACAGGAGGCAGAGGCAGGTGGATCTCTATGAGCTTAAAGCCAGCCTGGTCTACATAGACAGTTCCAGGTCAGCTAGGGCTACATAGTGAGATTTATTTGTCCTTCGGTATCTGGCCCATTTAATGTGTCTTCATCCATGGCTGCAAGTTTCTGAATACTGAAGGGTTTGGGCTAAATAACACTTCATGTGAGTGCTCCACAATTTGTTGTCCATTCATTTGGTCATGGACATGTGGGTTGTTGTGACTGCTGTGACTAATGCTGCTGTGAACATCTATATACAAAAATCTCTGCTTTTAACTATTTAGATGATATATCCAAGGAAAGTTGATAGATTCCCTGAGAGTTTTATATTTATTTTTTTGAGGAACCACTAAAGTTTTCTACAGTGATGCACCATTTTACATTCAACAAGAAATGTTCAAATGTTCCAATCCCATATCTGCCAACACCTGATATTCTCTGGTTTTTCAGCGGCCAATGAATGAGTGCAAAGTTACCCAGAAGAATAAGTCTGCACTTAACTCTCTACAGGAACAGTATGGTTTCTTTTTTGTTGTTGTTGTTTTGCTCTTTTTGAGACAAGGTCTCCCTGTATCTCCAGCTGGCCAGAAACTATGTAGACCACGCTGGCCTTGATCTTACAAAGATCCACCTGCCTCTGTCTCTGAGTGCTGGGACTCAAGGCATGTACCACCATGCCCGGCATTCACAATAGTATAAAACAGGATATGATGCAAATACCCAACAAGAACTACAGCACAGTCTTCACCTTCACACAATGGATTACCATACATATATCATGTGTACGAGTATACTGCCTGGTCGCAAGTCTCTGAATACTGAAGGCTAAATAATACTTCATGTGCACGCTCCACAATTTGCTGTCCATGCATTTGGTCATGGACATGTGGGTTGTTGTGACTACTGTGACTAATGCTGCTATGAACATCTATGCACAAAAACCTGTTTTAACTATTTAGATGATATATCCAGAAGGAATTTTCTAGAATGAAACATCATGATCTCAGGAACAGAACAGGGTGAAACTTGTAAAATATGACATACAAGGGCTGGAGAGATGGCTCAGTGGTTGCAGAGCACTGGCTGCTGCTGCAGAAGACCCAAGTTTGAGTCCCAGCACCCACATGGCAGCTAACAATCGTCTCTAACTCTAATTCCTGGGGATCTGATATCCTCTTCTGTCCTCCGCAGGCACTGCATGACACAGGTGCACTTACATAATGCAAGCAATACACTCATACACATAAAATAAAAATAAATTTAAAAAAATTTTAAATAATAGTTTGAATTCTTTTATACCAGAAACATTAAAAATCAGACAGAATATTCTTTAAAGATACATATATGTATCTATTAAGACTACTTGCAAAAAACAAAAGTGATGTTTTTTTTTTAGAAAGCAGAATTAGGGCTGGAGAGATGGCTCAGCAGTTAAGAGCACTGGCTGTTCTTGCAGAGGACCCAGGTTTGGTTCCCAACACCTACATGGCAGCTAACAACCATCTGGTAACTCCAGTTCCAGAGGATCTGATGCCCTCTTCTGAGCTCCACAGGTATCACATGACACAGGTGCACTTACATACATGCAGGCAATACATTCAAACACATAAAATTTTTTAAAAAATCAGTATTTTTTTAAAAGCAGAATAATTGTTTCCTCTGAGGAAAGTGAGATTTTAAAGGCAATGCTCTTTTTCTTAAGGTAAATAATAGATACTAGCTGCAATTTTTTAAATGTATTTACTATAAATGTTCTTTTACAGCAACCCAATATTTACTAAGGGATAATATGGAAAATACTATTTCAAATTTAAAATACTATTAATTTATTTATACAACCAATACCTACTAAACCTGTTCTAGTGCTAGGTATCCTTCTAGATGCTGGGGGGACAGCAGTGAACAAACAAATTAAAAACTCCTGCCCTTCTGAACACACACTGTTAGTCTGGTACTCAGAGTAACTAACAGATTAACTGCTTTATAGCTCTCTGAATGATGGCCTAAGAGCACACATGATATTCTAGGGAAAGGAAGTTGGGGAAAGGCTTTAGGAACAGCCCAAACAACCCAGAATCTCCAGCGGTCCTTGTTCTCTATAGTAAAAGCCATGGTTTATCTTTAGAAGGTGGGAGTTGCATGCCAAGGGCTCTGATGAAAAAAATAATTTCAAGCCTGGGTTTCATCTGAGAGCTTTATGCCTCTTATAGCTACTTAGTCTCAAGTTTTGAATAATCATTTTTTTCTTTTCCAAGTATATTCTTTTTTAAAAAAATATTTTATTTATTATTTTTATTTTATGTGTGAGTGTTATGCCTGCATGTAAGTGCATCTGTGTCATGTTAACACCCACGGAGGACAGAAGAGGCTGTCAGACACCTTGGAACTGGAGTTATAGACAGTTGTTAGCTGCCACGTGGGTGCTGGGATTCGAACCCGGGTCTTCTGCAAGAACAGTCAGTGTTCTTAACTGAGGAGCCATCTCTCTAGCCCCCAAGTACATTCTTTAAGAGCCTATCTAGTTCTTTAAGAGCCTAGCTGGTTCACATTCTTTAAAAGCCTAGCTAGTTCACTTTGGCATGAGGTAGAGGCTTGATGGCAATTGCTGTCCTGGTGTACCAGTCCTAGAAAAGGTTTGCACACTTACTCACTAGGATCCAGCTCTGTGCACTCAACACCTGCATACTATAAAGCCAGAAAAGGGGATGGGGGGAAGCAGAGACAAAAAGAAAATGACAGTGCTATAGTTTGAGAAGGGTCTACTTAATGACCCTTGGAAAGGGTCCTTTTCCCAGCATTTTGTAGTATTAAAACAAAAAACCAAAGAAGACATGTGTGTCCTTTCCTTTATTTCACCTCTCCAGCCTTACTAATATCTTTAAATTCCGTCAATTTCAATTCAAAACTTTCCTCAGTGGGGAAGGAAAGAGGGAAGATTTGTGGCTGCATGTTTAAAAAAGAAGCTGAATTCATCACAGTGACAGGGGAGAGTGTTGGCAGAGATCTGAGCTATTTATTCTTTTAGGAAAATCCTATAAAGAATGACACAAGGAAGCCTCTATCTGTAGTCTTGTTCATCACACTAGTGAGGAGCTGATAACAGATGTATGCAGTAACGTGATTTAGTGCCAGGAGCTGGCCCTGATGGGTATTAATACAGCAGCAAAGCGGGACGCACCTCTCTTCATCACTCATTTCTATAAAAGAGGTGGAATCTGAGATGGCCCGATGTTAGGCAGAGCAAACCCATTTGTTCTCCTGACTGATGGCGCAAGCTCAGGCTATGTCCTTCACCTCCATGGGGCACTGAGGTTGTGAGTAGGGGAAAAAAAAGTGCTCAGTGAAGCAGGGCTTAGTCAACAAGTGAGAAGATAGAGCTGGTTCCCTAGGGGACACATTACTGCTGATGTCTTCTTTAACACAGACAAATATATTGCCCGATTTGAATATGGAAGAAACTCTTCCCAATATTTTTACCCCCTCAGGAAGCATCGATAGCTGGGCTGGGGGGTTGCAGCTCAGCAGTAGATCATTTGCCCTTGAGCACGAGGCCCTAGGTTTGATCCCCAGATTAAAAAAGAAAAAGTTAAGTATTAAGGAGGAAAAACAGAACAAAAGGCAAGAAGGAAGGTTTAGTTTTAATTCTTTAAATAACATACATTGGATGAGGACCTGAGTTTCACAGTTTGGAATTAATCATATTGTATATAAAAAGAAAGAATACTTCTACTTGAGTGTTTAAAAGGGCAACCCTAGAGAATGAGGAAATGGTCTGATCTTGACTCTACAACTTACTAACACATGACTTCAGAAAGTGACTCGTTTCAATTTCCTCTTATATAAATGGGGATAATTAGAACAGCATCTATCCTTGAAAGCTACAGCAAATATTAAATGAAACTACAAACCAAGTACCCAGCTCAGGGCCTGGCCAGGTGGAAACCACTACAAAAATTCACAGTAATAAGCAGGCCTGTGACTAAGATTATCCAGTATGAGCCACCAGTGAGCAGTTACCCCAAGCAGATAAAAAGGTCCATTTCAGAGTATGCCAAAACTCACTAAGCAAAGGCAAGGGGTAGGGTCCACATTTGTCTGTTCCCTGTCTTTACTCAGCTAACAACTGATTTGAAAATATAGTATGTAGTTCAGGTTAAAGATGCCTTATCCAGTGTCTGGGACCAGAAGTGCTTTGGGTTTGGATTTTTCTCACAAACGTTATACACATAGCCTGAAAGTAATATATATGCTATTTTTACTGTGCCTATGTTTTGATTGCAATCCATCATATGAAGTCAGGTGTAGAATTTTCCACTTACAGACTCATGCCAGTGCTCAAAAGTTTCATATTCTCCATTATTTTAGATTTTAGATTTTTAAATTAAGGACTCAACCTGTAGTTTCTAAGGAAAGTAATGGTGATGGGCTTGATAGACAGCATTCCTGATAACATACATATAGTAAAACACAGACATCTTCTGTGTTTGACTTAAGAATCTCTAAATACATGAACATGATATGATGTCACCCTGCCTGGTTTGCAATGTAGAGCATTTCCAGAACCCTGGGTTTTCTGGTGTCCTTTCTTGGTCACTCTAACCAAAAATAATTTGGTGACCAAAAATAATCATTATTTTGGCTTCTATCAACTATTGTAAGTTTTACATAGAAAACTAAAAAGTTTTAACCTGAAAAAATAGCTTCTAATTAGACATTCCATGACAAGTAAACTATTACCACTGTATTATATCTAACCAGTGAGAACGTATTAATCAGTATACCAATTAAGAAAGGAAATGAATCCAGGTAACCCCTGACTACTGACCACACGGCCACCCAGTTAACATGGACCTAACTTCCTGTCTGTGCTTCAAGAAAAGTGCAGATGACTAGGAACTATTGATAGTGAAAATACAGAAAGCCAGCGACAGAGTGAAAAAGCACAGACTCTAGGGTCAGAGACAGCTGGGAAAATTACTTATCACCATTTGTTTTCCTATGTAAATAGGAGTAAAGATTCCTTATCACAAAAATTACATGAGAAGGTATATGAAACATAATTTAGTGGCTATAAACAGTAGGTGCTCAATAAATGACAACTGCATAGAATCACCTGCACCAGGGCTAGAGAGAGATGCTGTGGCCACAGGTTTCCGTTTCCTCTTAATGTCACGTGAACATGGTAGTCCCCACTGTACATTTGCCTGTCTGCAGAAATGAGAATAAAAAAAGGGGGGGGGTTAACTTTGCAATTTTACTATCCAGATAAAATCTTTGACCCATTATTGACATATACTAACAAAACTGGCATCATCCTTTGCCACTAAATGCAACTTGTGCACACAACCCTTCGGAATTAACTGCAATCCATAATTGCAATCCACTCTCAAGTTCTTACCTGATTTCAGAGCAGACATTCAAGATTAGTTTCAAAAAGAGTTTCATTACATGATGATTTTTGTACAATTATTTTTCATGAAAATTATAACTGCAATTGTGTTAAACTCACTAATGAAATGCCTATTCCCAAGTGATAATATATTGAAAAGTTTAATGCTGCATGAATAGAGGTATTTGTTTAGAGTTTTAATAGAAAGTTTAACTCTTCTTCTACTAGGTAATCTAGATTTTTAATACTGTTTATACCACAAGTTAAATGTTTGGTTTCTGTGACTTTTAAAATATTTTATTTATTATTTTTATTTTATGTGTATGAGTGTATTGCCTGCATGTATGTGAGTGCACCCGTGTCATGCAATGCCGCGGAGATGAGAAGAAGGCTTTGGATTCCCCTGGAACTGGAGTTAAGGACAGTTTGTAGCCACCATGTGGGTGCTGGGAATTGAACCCGGGTCCTCTGCAAGAGCAGTCAGTGCTCTTAACCGCTGAGCCGTATCTCCAACCCTGATTTCTGTGACTTTTAAAAAAAAGAATTGTGGGCCAATATTATGTTCCCTCATTAGGATGTTCCGCTTATTTTACGAACAATACACCCAGAGGTTCTAAGCTAGAAAAGCAAGATTCTTTAGAAACAATGGACTTAATACTGAAAGAGTCTTCTTAGCACCTTAGTTCCTCAGGTTCCCTATTTCCTTCTTACTTGCAGCCTGGACAGGTCCTGGCCCTGATTTGAGTGCCACTTTTACTCAAAGCTTTCCTTGAACACTGAAGGGTTTATGTGCCATGATCATCTGACTGGTGAACTTGTATCTTGCTTCCCTTATGAGGCTTAACACCCTTGAGAGTTAAGAACAGGGATCCTGAGAGTAGGTCCCTTTACATCTCTTTCATAGTTGTCCAATGATTTATCAACCTCAGCACAAGGCACAGAACTGATCCATATTAAGTATATGTAGCTAAAACTGATACAAATAAGAATTTTTTAAAAAATCAAATGGCTCTAACACTAGCTTTCTACTAAATAGTCATAGTATTAAACTGACTTCTAATGACTTATTGTACCCATAGATTAATGCATCTCTCAACTCTTACCAGAGAAGTTTCCTTACATAACAGGTAATAATTAACACAGAAACCCAAAATGGCCAATGTGCAGAGAAAGAACAAGAGGCTGCAATGTGCTTATCCTTGACTAGGACATCTATATCAAACTTCTACCTCCCAAGGTTCAGGGATCATTGTGGAAGAGGGGGCAGAAAGATTTTAAGAACGTGAGGTGATGGATAACCACAAGGAAACAGTTTTCCAGACAGCTGGTGAGTTATTCCCATGAACTCACACAATGACGATAGCATGCACAAGTTCCATGCAAGCTCAAACCAGACAAAAATCCCAGCATAGTCATGGGGAAGTGGGTAAGAAATCCTACTCCAACCTGAGGAAATTTTAGTAACCAGTGGCTGCTGGGAAGGGGAGAGACAGTCTCTTTCAAGGATGAGACTCTTGGTAGGTTAACCAGGCTCCAGTGGATGGACCCACACTGAAGGACATTTGGGAACACAAATTACACTCTATAGGTCTTATGTATGCACGCGCACGTGTGCACATGCACACGTTATTAAATTGGGTGGGGGACAATACTGGGAGGTAGGGCTAGGAGAGGGGATCTAAAAGAGTCGAAAAATGGAGGTCTGGAGAGATGGCTCAGTGATTAAGAGTACCTGGTATTCTAGTGGGGGACTAGAGTTTGGTTCCCAAGCACCTATATCAGGTGGCTCACAACTGCCTGGAACTCCATCTCCAAGGGATCTGATGCCTGATGACCTCTTCTGGCCTCCATGGGTACTCACATACATGTGAACAGACAGACAGAGAGACAGGGACACACACACACAAACACACACACACACACACACACACCAATAAAAAATATATTTTTTAAAGAACCTAGAGGATTGGGGGAGATGGCTCAGTTGGCAAACATGAGACCCTAAGTTTGGATCTCTAGCACCCAGGTAAAAAAGCCAGGCATGGCAGCATACTCCTTTGGAAATCCCAGCACTGAGGAGGTAGAACCAAGATTCTTAGGGCTTACTGGGTTACAGTGCAAGTACCAGGCCAGTCAGGCCTCCAGAGCAAAAGTCTGTCTTAAAAAGTCTAAACAAAGGAAAAAAGAAAATTCATCTAAACGCCTTTTACAGACCACTCTGTTCTATATGGAAGAGTTAACTTTAAGTTAGACACTATGAAATTAACTCTGAAAGGTGAAACAACTAACGGAATAAATGTAGAAAGGAGGGAAAATTCTTATACCTTATGCAAAACTACTGAATAGCTCTAAATCAACATTCTAACTTAATACATTAATGTAGATGACAGGGCATCAAAGACACACCAGGCTTGTCTGGATGGAGAGACGGTGCTTTGATTCCAAGACATAAGCAGAAAGTGACACTACAGAAGAGTGCCCCTCACTCAGAGGCAAATATAGAACAGACTTCCAACAGCAAGGTCCTTAAGTTCATGAGGGCTGAAACTCAAAGCACCCCAATGTTTTCACTTAGTTCAGTCCTGCTCAGCTACAGGAACTTCAGAGAGTTGAGCAAAGGTTTCTATCAGCATCTTTCCTTTATACCTTAAGCTCACTAAAAGAATCACCGACCTTTTCAGAGTAAGTGTTGCATCAGTTCTTCACCACGTCAAGATAGTAGGGTGGGGGGAGGAGGGACCAGAGATGTATAAGAGATTCTGAGGTTCATTTTCTTGATCTTTTTACAATAAAAAGTATAAAAATAATTGCTTTAGAAACAGTGTTTACAATTGCTGAGTTTTACAAGACAGATACAAAGCAAGGTAAGTGGCTTTTTTGTTTATCTCATCCATCACTTATCCAGCTTTGCATATTTATGCCAGGAACAGGGTTTAATTAAAGGCCCATATTGTCAACTTCTTTATGAATCTATTTAGGAATACTTTTCTCAAATTTTCAAGGAATAATATGTTTTGATTAAAAAAGATAAAATTGTTAATGTACCAAAATGTTCAAGCTTTTTAACCACTCTAAGAGAAAATAAGGTAGCTCTAAAACTGCTTATTTTAGCAAATGAAAGTAAGTCCTGCTTAGCTGTTACAATGCACACAGGTGTACTGTCTGGGCTGCCATGGATTGAAGGGCTCAGGTGGGCCTACACTTCCTGCCCCTCTAGGAGACAATTCTTTGGTCACCATCCCTTCTCAGCTGAGTGATACTAAATACCTGAGGGTTAAACTGCTCTGGTACTAACTGATTCCCAACCTCTAAGCCAATCACTTCCTAACCGTCTATTTCTAACCACCCCATTCCCACTTCTAATTTCTACCTTCAACATTCTAAACTCCTTCAATGTTTGGAATTCTTTCTGTTCACGACTGAGAAAAGAACTGAAGGTTCCTAAGCAAGCCTAACCAATAACTTATTTTGTTGTAAATATGTTACATTTGAATGGATTACTTCCATTCCACTACGCAGCTGTTTTGTCTCTTTCATCGTATCACATCACTTCCTGAGCATCTGCTCTGTGCCAAATACTGTACTAGACACCAAGAACACGGTGATGCACAAAACAGACCATCTTTGCATTGACAAGCCTTCCAACTCAATCTGATCTGCAGTTTTGTGGCTTTTCTGGTCACAAAACATAATAGAGAAACTACAGTGTTAATAAAGAGAAGGTGTGTTCATTCTTAAAACTCAGTTTATACATGTTTTCCCTCTTACAGCACTTAAGACTATCTCCAGAAGGGAGAACTATTTCAAGGAGGTAGAAAAACATCTTCAGGCTGAGATCATGAGCAATATTTTGTTGTACGTCCCTTCTTCCTCAAGACTTGAGGAAGGAAAGAACAATCAAACTGCTACATGAAGACAGTAAGATACTCTTCCTTTTGGTGCCAGGAAAACCCTGTTAGCTCTACTCACTTGGGAAGACCCTAAAGAGAACAAGGCAAAGGACCTACAACAAGCCTGAAGGGAAGGGAGACTGGGGAGTCAGAGCAAGACAATGTGAATGAAACAGGAAATGGAACCTGCTATGCTGTAGAGCACTTCAGAACAGGAAGATGGCCACATTCCCGGATGTGCTCCAATGGGCCCATTCTGGAGACTGCCGGCAAGTGGTTGGACAACTGCTAAGCCTCTGCTTCCTATTCAAGAGGCAGTTCTGAGTTTACTGTGTATCCCAAAATAATTTAGCAGTGGATATAAAAAAATATTAAGGAAAGAAGGAAAAGTAAAGAGGTAAAGCTCTCCTATGCCCATTTTCACTTAGGGGTATTCAACTACTTGGTTCCCTCTTCTTTAATGTGTTACTTGTTTAGTATGTGCTACTTTACTGCGACAGTCTCAGTTATTTTCACAAAATGGGAACATCAACAACAATGTACAAATGAAGTTAAAAGAAAGAAGAGGTAGCTGGGCGTGGTGGAGCACGCCTTTAAGCCCGGCACTTGGGAGGCAGAGGCAGGCGGATCTCTGTGAGTTCGAGGCCAGCCTGGTCTACATAGTGAGTCCCAGGACAGCTGGGGCTACAGGGAGACCCTGTCTCAAAAGGACAAAATAATAATAATAATAAGAACATTGGGGGCTGGAGAAATGGCTCAGTGGTAAAGGAGAGGTAAAAGAATTAACTTCCTCAACATATAAAGCCCCTCCCATAGCTAGGAAAGCAGAAGATTTAACCACATACTTGAAAATTCTTTTGCAAGAGCAACATATGGTTGGTTTTGTGCTACAGACCATGTGTGTTGGGGAAAGGAGCATTCCAGCCACTCAGGGGGCAAAAGAGGCTGAGCATAAGTTACAATGGCCTCCTACCAAGTTAAAACATCACTCTCTACTGGCATGGCAAATGGTTACTGGAATTACGTCAGGACTTTATATAAAATACATATGCCTTACCAAGATCCTTATTCAGGATTCTAGACTTGAGTGGACAAAGAATTAGTAAAAGGTTTACTTTGAAATCTGTTCTCTGATAGCACCTGCTTACGGTGGGAATTACTGAGTTTAAAAAAATCTACCCAACTCCCAAAGTCAATCTAGTCAACAACAGAGATCTAAATACTTAGACTAAATGATAATAAATATTTTATTTCCAGTATATAAGTAATTAGCTTAGAGAGAAAAGACTGTGTCATCTTGTTCATTAAATCTGAACAGATCTCAGGATGGTATATGCAGGTCAGTGAGTACTTGGGGCAGAAACTTCTTTCACAGAATGAGTGCTGGGATCAGTATTTCCTCTTCTGGTATCATAGTCATCTACTGTAGATTGTGGTGGCATCTGCCAAAAAAGATTGGAGGTCAGGGGCTCGGGAGACAGCTCAGTTGGTAGTGCTTGCTGCACGTGAGGACCTAAGTTCAGATCCCCAACACCCATATTTCAAAAGCCAGGTGTAGTGACATGCCATTTGTAATCTCAGCATTTATAATCCCACCTTGTAGAAGTGGAGATAGGTAGATTCCTATAGCTCATTGGCTAGCCAGCACGTGAGACCCTGTCTCAAAAACCAGGTGGATGGACCAGAGAGATGGCTCAGTGATTAAGAGCACTTGCTGTTCTTGCAGTTCCCAGCACCCACATGATAGCTTACGACTGTTTGTAACTCTAGTTCCAGGAGACCTGATGCCTTTTCTGACCTCTGTGGACACCAGGCATGCATGTAGTATATACATCCATAAATTTAGGCAAAACTCTCACACACATAAAAAGTAAAACTAAATAATTGAAAAAAATATATATAGGTAGAGGGCAAATGAGACAGTTCACTGGGTAAAGGCACTTTATTGCCAAGTCTGATTTTGATTTCCAGAACCCACATGGTAGAAAGAGCCAACTCCCACAAACTGCCCTCTGACCTCAGTACATGTGCTGTGGCACATGCTCCCCCCCCCCCCCCACTTCCCCACCCCACAAACAAATAAATGCAAAAAAATAAATAAGGTAGAGAGCAACTGAGGAAGACACTCAACATTGACCTCTGGCCTCCATGCCCACGCAAACACATGTGTATACACACACATACATGTACAAACACCACACAAACACATAGCAAGACTAGAAGGTGGGAGGCAGGTGGAATGAGCATTAAAAACAACAACTATACTTAAAAAATGTTTTCCTCCATGAGTAGTCACTAAACTCTTGTTGTGTGAAGGTGAATGGTGAAGATTAACAATTAACTAAAAGACAACTCTTGATATCCACACATAAACACATTTCTACTTTATTTTTACTACAGAGAATGAAAGATCAGGTAAGTTGCCCAAACTGCGGTGTTACTTAGGAAACTGGGTGGATTACTATGTCCCTGGGGGCAGGAATGTACTTTTCGGTGGGAAAATACGTTGAGAAATACATGTATGTTTAATAGAACCAATGCTGGCAAAAAAAATAACTCAAGTGACTGCTTTTGGTGTAGAACAAAGATCCAGAGTCACTCAGGAGTAAAAGTAGTCTTTGTCCGCAATGGCAAGTTAATTTAAGGAATAATTCACCTTCAAAACCACTTGTTTTTGAAAGCTACGAAAAAAATTCATTTTGGATATTTTTTTAAAAAGGTATTTATTTGCTGCATTTTCTCCTTATATAACACCAGAGGAAAACTTGATGTTTTTAAGGACCAACAATCATACATATCCTATATTCTAATGTTTCTCCCTAAGTACAAATATCTATTCACCTCAATTATTTTTAATAACAATTTACAGGGGGGTCCTTCCCTATATAAATCCTATATTGGATGCAGAGGGTAGACCCATGGCAACCATGCTAAGACCCTGTCCCCAGGAGTTTACAATGATTTGTAAACAGAAATAATGATCTGAGACAGTGAATTGCAATCAAGGAATAAGCCAAGTACTTGGGCAAAGTCAGGGCGAGGGGCATTTCTTCTAAGAAGCAAAGAACCCTCTCTCACCTGTGATTTTACCTTCAGGGAACCTGACATTTATTAAACACCCAGTAGGGAAAAGATCTTTACTAACTTGCACAAGGGAAAAGATGCAGGCCCTGGGGACGGACACCAAGGACAGAAAACTACTTCACAATTACCATAGCTAGGAGGAAGAGACTCTGCCAACTCCTCTCACTGAAACCTAACCCTCAGCAGTCTGTGGCAAACTGCTCACAGCCCTAAAAACTGCCTTTAAATTCTTCCCTTGATGAGGCCAATGCAGAATGCCATGAAGCTGCCTCATGCCACCCATAGGGGCAGAATCACTTCATATCAGGTGGAAAGATGTATATATGACAATGGAAGGACAGACAGAAAGTGCTTTCATCACTCCATACAGGCAGTAAGATGGCAGCCAGCTGCTGTAAACAAGACCCTCCAACAGAGGACAAAAGATTCAAGGACTGCTTGCTATATGGCGGGAGGTCCCAACAGGCATGGACAGCCTATAGACAACATTACCACAAAATCCTTCCTCACAGATGGCTGAAACTAAGGCATTAAAGAGTTGAGTGGGGGCTGCTGTGTCTCAGTATCCCAGACAGAGGACTAATAAAAGGTTCCTTCCCCCAAGCCCTGGGGTAAAACCTGAGGCTGTTTATTATGGCTCCAAAGGTCAAAATTAATAGCATGAATTGAGTCGTCTTCTTGCTCTTTGAAACTCCTTGTCAAGTGGCACAGCCAGCTGGGCACACAACTCTGATATGCAGATCATAACGTTTGTGAACAGATAAAATGAATTACAATGAGTTAGGCCCATCATATTTCAACTCTCTAATGGGCAGGAAGGTCTGTCTTTTTTACCCAAGCACCGTCCAAAAGCCTCCTCTTAAGAGTCAATTTGAGGCTATTTAAGACTCTCAAGTACCTGCAAGACATCTTATTAGCAATGATTCCCAAAGATCCTAAAATTGCAATCATCCTAAGGACAAGACATGGAAATAACTCAAAAATCATACTGATCACCAGGCTGCTGAGCACTTACATGTTACTTCACTTTGACCCCCACAAATCTAAGAAAAGGTTCCCACTTTAAACATGAGAAAACTGAGGAATGAGGAACTTAAGTACTTGTCCAGGTAAACCCAAGATGCTTAGCTGAGTCAGCCATACATCTATACCCATATTCTTATTGCCTTAATGCTTCTGCCCATATCTCACAGCAATAAAGACAAGAGTAGATGCGATGAGACTTTTGCTCATTCATTAAAAGCCATGTATAATATCTAAATACCTGCCTGGAAATGTGCCAGTCTTCCAGGGTTGAAAATAAGATTTCACAAATGAAACAACTTATTTGCAAAGAAAGTGATCTACTTGAAAAAAAAATGTTAAATAAGTGCTTTGCTATTTCAGAACTTAAAGAATAAATGGAAAAAACGGTGATGCATTACAGAATCAAGATCCAAAATGGAAGAAAGGGCACAGAAATGAGAGGCAATTTAAAACTGCCATAAAGCATTCAAATATATCAGCCAGTAACTTGTGTATCATAGAGATGTAACAACTGGTAAGTTCTAGTGATTGTTTCCTATACATAAATAATGATAAAGGTTTTCTTCACAATCAATTTCATTTTGAGAAAAGCTCTGGTCTCATCACAAATTTGTCTATGCTCTGGACAACAATACCACTGCACTAGAAGAACGCCAAGCACACCATCTGCTGTTTGACTAGCAGCAATTCTTAATACTGAGCATTGCTACTGTAACCACAATGCCAATACTAGCAAACCAAACCAAATCAAACAGTTATATGAATTTCACCCAGATACCCAACCAACTAACCACAATATATATCCCCACAATAAACCTCTGCCTGCTTTCCCACATTCATGAACCACGTGATGTGCACCATACTAGACACGAACTCTTCACCTGCAACAGCTTCTCTTAAGCTAAGGGAAGCCTAGAGGTCTGCCTCCATGAAGAATGGTGCTCACAACACCAAAGCATGGAGCGAATTATGAAATGGAGCCCCTGCTAAACACCAGTCTTGAGACCACAAGCACTCACGGCAACAACCCTAGTTACCTAGGAGTCACCTCAGAAGCTCTAAAATCATGTCAGTGCCTGGGCCTTGCCACAGACCAATGTCATTTATTTGTAAAGTTGAGGCCCAGCATAGATTTGTGTGTGTGTGTGTGTGTGTGATGTTCATGTATGTGCTTGTATGACTATACATTTGTGTGCAGATATATATATATATATATACATATACATATATGAGTGTAGAGGACAGATATTGATCAGGTGCCTTCCTCAATCATTTCCAACTTAGGTTTTTAGACAGGGTCTCATTGAACCTAGGACCAACTGATTTGACTAGACTGGTTGGCCAGCAAGTCCCAGGGATCCTCCTGTCTCTGCCTCCCCAGTGCTGGGACTACAAGTTGGCTTTTATTATTTTTTTCATATGGGTGCTTTTTTTCATATGGGGATTGAGTTCGAGTCCCTTATGCTTATACAGCAAGCACTTTACTGACTGATCCATCTCCCTTAGCACTCATGAATGGATGCATTTTTTAAAGCATCTCAGATGATTCCCAAGTAGAATCAGGGTTGAAAAACACCACCAAATATTTCTAGTGTGGTATTTCTGAAAACCTCTGAAGTTACAAATATATTGGATGGTACAAAGACCACAAAACTCTCCTCCCCCCCTACATCTGCCGGCTGAGCAGATGTATCAAAATGATACATTCATACAGTGTTATCTTAACACTAAGGTCCCATTATTTATTTTATTTATTGTGAAATACTAAGAAAGAGTACTCGTCGGTCACTTCCCACACCCCAGTGGCCCAGCAGATTCTGAGACCCCAAGCTGTATGTGGCTCTTGAGAAAGTCATGCTCACACACTGAAGATGAGCACTTAGCAGAGTACAACTGGCAGTGTCCAGTCAGGAAGCAGCCCAGCTCAGCAACCCAAAAGGAGGGAACCTTCATAGCCCAGGCATGATTATCAGACTCTTTGTGCTCTTAAAGGAGAGTAATTATAGGCATGTGAAAAAAGGGAAGCACTCCCCAAGGAACTCTTCCTCACATGCTTCCCAAGAGGCATGAGGGCCATTAAAAATTCCATGATGAAGAGGAAAAACAGCCTGGGAACAGCCAGGAGGCAATACAGCAAATTAATACACCAGCCCTCCTCAGGGAAAGCTGCGATAAAACAGGAAACACTTCTCTCTTTGCAAAATAAAATTATACCACTAATGATAACATAGTCACCACACATGCACGCAAATCGTTCTAATGATGGGTGTAAAATTCCCAATGCTACCCAGATGCTTTGAAAGAAATTTCTTCTTACTACAAATAAAATGGGACAAGAAAAAGATAAAATTTCCATTCAAAACACTTTTTAATACAGTCATTGGGCTGCCCCTTCCTACCACCACTGCTCCTTTACACTCTCTCCTTGATGCCATGCTTTCATTAAAAGGTCTACTCTTCGTAAAACTCACTGCCTGCTTCTAAATCTCATCTTACCAGTCCCTGACACTAAAGTGAGGCAAGTTCTTCTCTGCTGACCCCTTCCTGCATGGGGACCCCACTATTTCAAAGCTGTGAGAGTGAGCGCCAGGAGCTCGGTGTTTGCTCGTTCACATTTTCTGAAACCTGCACTGAGGTCACCTGCACTCATCATCCCCACAGAGGGCAGTGGCCAAAGCTCCCTGAGAGCCTTCATTAAGTGAAAACTGTGAGGGAGCAGTAGTCGTTACATGCATAATACATACACAAATGATATCATATGTGTTACTAGGTTAAATATGTATCATTTAAAACAAAGGTAAATTTTAGGGATTAAGATAATAAATGTTAAGTTTTTTTTCTTCCTCTACCTCAAAGAACCTGCATACAGCCCCCTATCCTGGAACTGCTACCAAAAAGAGATGACAAAGCCAGACTATAACACTTCACATCCTTTGCTTTTAGTGACAGCTTAAAGCAACAGCAGTATTTTCCCAAGCTGGTACACCAGAAGCTTGGCTGGGACTACCTAATGTCTCCAAGTCCATCCACAAGCATCACCAATCAGGATAGTAACAATAACGGCAGGGATAGTGGGATGCACACAGAGCGTGAAGCTACAGTGGGTCGCAGCCACAGAACAAGGCTTCTAACAGCAGCAGAAACCCTAAGAGAAGCGCCTCACTGCCCTCAGGCCAGCCCACGTAGCACACAGAGAGAGGAGGGCAAAGTAATCTGCTGTAAGCATTGGACATATGTACTGCCACTCATTTACCCCCAAAAAAAGGAGCCCAAGTCTCCTATGGACTGGAATCTAGAAAACTTCCCTTGAGCCTAAACGAAGCCTTCCCTCTGTGCTTTACAGCATTCAGGTAGAAACTTGTATTCTGGCTGTCAGTTTCCATACCTGATTTTACTGAGAGTTTAAGTCCCATTAGGGTACTTTCTAAACAAACAGCCTTTCAAAAATGTAGAGTTAGCAAATGCTGAATAAATGAATGAATGAATGAATGAATGAATGAATGAATGAATGATGAACAAGCAGCATGTGCTAAGAAAAGGCCTATGGTAGAGGTTTATAATGCCCCACAGTTTTCCACATTCTTAGTAACACTGTTTATGATGGTTTCTCATTTCAAAAGACTTTCCCTACTAAAATACTAGTTAGTAGAAAGATCTTGCAGTCGGTTATGATAGAGGGTTCATTATCCACACTCTTATGAAATTGTATCCAAAGAACAGTAACTTCTTTGTGTAGCCTGCAACACAAATCTATAAGCACATCTATTTAAGAATTTATTAACAGAAAACATATCAGAACCTTGGAAAGACGTTCTTAGTGCTACCAGAAATAAAGTTCTCTGATCCAGACTGTTAGCTGTCCTTCTGCACACAAAAACCCTGTTAAGCAAATGCAATCATTAAATCATACTTATTTCCATGTCACCTGAATTAAGAGAATCCATAATGAGAGGTGTAAGTTTTTTTCATTTGATAAATACATAACAGAATGCCCAAAAAGGGCTGGTCCAGGTGCTGAGCACTTATCAGAGAAAAAGGCAATATCTCAGGACTCTGAAGCTTATATTCTAGTGAGAGAAACATTGAGGGGAAGGGGGGAAATTTTAAATAAACCAATACATAAATTCATTACAGACTACGATAAGACTATAAAGGAAACACATACACATAGTGAGTGGGCAGTGGAGCAGGTGGCTCTCTAAGTCCTTTCTAAGTAGGGTGATACCTGAGTTGAGGCAACCAGGGGCTCAAAAACGTTTCTAGGGAAAGGGATTGAGAGCAAAGGCAGGAAACAGTGGCGATTTTTGAAGAACAAAATGGAGCTGCCTGGTATAGTGTGATCTCCCCCTCAGAGAGGGGGCAGAATCATATGAAAGGAAGCTGGACATGTCAGCAGAAATCAGATTATGCAGGTTTCTACAGGTCATACCAAAGGACATTAATAATGTTCTTTGAAGATGGGGCTTTTAGTAGCAGAAATAATATGAAATATGAGCCACAAGGCATAGGCCACAGTTCAGACTTAATCATATACGAGCCCATGTGACCGCAGGAGAAATTCCTCAGCCCTTACCTTGTTTCTGCTTCTGTAAAACATCTACTTACCTCTGAAGGATCAAATTGGATCCTAAATTTGATCCTATGCACAAACATACTATATAATCTCAAGTGTTATACAAAAGGAATATAGCACTGTCCAGAACAATATAACAGCCAGGGTGGCCAATTACCTGGCAGAGCAGTGTGCAGGTGAACACCTTCGGTGAGAAGCATCAGCAAGAACGTCCAAGGAGTAAAGGGGAGAAAGGGGGTTAAACTGTGGGAATAAATGAGATTATTTTAGTAAGGCTTAAATGAAACAGACCTGATTTCAAAGGGCAGCCTACTGTTCTATTATATTACTTACTCTCTTTGACAATATCCAACCCTTCTGCCATAAACATAGACATCACTCAATCAAGTTGTGCTTATCTAATAGCATGCCTATGGATGTCCCAACCCAAACAAAACTATTCCCTGTTAATTTTTCAAGATAGGATATAGTAGCATACTCCAATTAATCCCAGCACTCAGGAGGCAGAGGCAGGTAGTGAGATCCTGTCTCATTAACAAAACAAATAAAACCCCTAAAACAACCAAAAAACAATTTTTAAGAAACTTGTACTCAACAATCACTTAAATGGTAGGTTATACTTCTAAGTGGTCAGTCTAGACCTAGTGATTATCCGAGCCCTTTCCCCAAGGAGATTAGCATGAAATTACCTTTTCAAGAATAACTGGTTAGCACATTCAAGAGCGTGTGACTTGAACACAAGAAAACTAGACTAGGATGAGAATGCCAACTTAAGCTACAAGTGAGCTGTAGTGTTTCAAGTCACATAACCTCGTTAAGCTCTACCAGTCTCATCTCCAGGGTGCATGTATCAAGCATGTCTTAACCAGCTTATTACTGGGAGGGCTAACTCAAAAACTACTGCAGATTATAAATTTCAGTTCTCACCTATAAAACACCTAGTAACCCCAAACACAAGGAAACCGGAGTACAGAGCACATTTTAGTACACCAATCCTCAGCACCAAAACCACAAAAAACAGACAAAAGGGAGGTTGAGGATCAAATGGGAACTGTGTACAAGAGATCTCACTTCGTACTTGCTAGCTTTCCTGTACTTTTTCCAAAATAAATAGTCCTTCGAAAAACTATCATTAACTTAACGCATCTTAAGACTGAAAAGAACTTGTAAATGATAACTTCAAAGATATTTAAAAAGAATGAAAACTAAGCTGATATATACAGGTGCATAACTTTGGGGAAACAGTTAAAACTTATAGAACACCACTTCGTTTGCACAGGACAAAGGAGACCAAGAGATGGGCACAAGCCACCTTCTGCCTTTGTATCATGAAGCAAATATGATCCGTGCTCTAGCTTAAAAGCCCCCCAATTCTCTTGCATGCCACCTTCATGACTCTCCTTATCGGTCTACCACCTTACCCTACTGCTCATCTAGTACTTTTCTTTACACCAATTACTTTTACTCAGCTTTGTCCTGTTTCCATGAAGTAACAAGCCTGATATAATAACGACATTATAATACATAATTTAAATGATGTGTACACAAACCACCTGAAATCATCTCATAAACACACCAGTTTCACCTTCCACTGTTCTAGTTCATTTTGAAACAGAACTTCACAGTGATTTTTGTCTGAAATGTCTATCAACTTAATAAGCCACTAAGTAGTCCCCAAACTAACCAAACCATCAAACACAAAGCAACAAGAAGCCTAAGAATTTTTACTCGTCAGTCTCCATAAATTTACAACTCAGTACTAAGATAAAGCATTCCCCATTCTGTAAGATGAAACGCTTCAAACATGACCATAACAACTGCCACCATAAGTCACTTTTAAACTGTGAAGCCTATTCAAAGGCCTAAATATATCAAGGGCTCCTAAAGTGGAGCCAGGAAGAAAGACTGAGCAGAAAAGCTCAAAGGCCTTGACCACGTCTCCTGAAGTAGCTCTGCCTTTTCTTCTGCTTCTTAGGCTTAGGCTGCAGCACAGGGCTTGCACAGCATGAGATTCAAGCAACAAACTAAACCAGAAGCAGATGAGAATCACTCTGCTTTCTTACTACAAAGTTCAATACTAAAATTAAACCAGGATTCCCTTGAACTATGCTGTTATAAATAAGAAACTGATGATTGCGTTCGAACGTAAAGGGGAATTAGCTATAGTTCTTATCAGTGAACATGGGGCAGTCTTGGAACACTATCCTCCAAGAAAATCAGAATAATGTGGAAGAAGGAATCTTACCTCATGTGCACAAGCAGAAATGTGAGGAAAATCAGGGGCCAATGTTTTATTCTTTCTAAAGGAAAGGAAATGGAAAGATAAAATAAAGATGACAAAAAAAAGTGATCTTACCTGATTTCATTCTCTTTTCCGGTAACGAGAGAGAGAGAGAGAGAGAGAGAACAGAGAGAGAGAGACAGAGAGAGAGAGAGAGACAGAGAGAGAGAGAGAGAACATATATGAAGGTGTACATAAGACTTATAGAGTCTAATTGGTATCCCCAAATGTCTAGTTTTTTTTTAAAGTGGAGGCACGTGTCAAAACGGGCCACCTTGCAGACTAAATGATCTTTAAAACTTCCTTGTCTGGGGCTGGAGAGATGGCTCAGTGGTTAAGAGCAGTGGCTGCTCCTGCAGAGGACCCATGTTCGATTCCCAGTACCCACATGGCAGCTAACAACCAGCTTCAACTCCAGTTCTTGGGGGATCTGATGCCCTCTTCTGACCTGTGCAGGATTTGCACGACATGGGTGCACCTACCTACATGCAGGCAATACACTCATACACATAAAATAAAAATAATAAATAAAAAATAGAAGTGACAGGAAAAGAAGAGAGGGGAAAAGATAAAGGTAGGACAATGAAGTAAAAACAAGGAACTAGGAAAGAGCGACTGAAGGAGAAAGATATTAGCTATGTGAACAGTTTACCAAAAGTAACTCTTCAGAGGAAAAGCCTGGCAATGGGAGGTAAACAACTGGACATGGGGGACTAAACCACCTATTATAGCCTGACAGTCATACACCTCAGCTGTGTAGCAAAAAAGGACTCCAACTCCACAACGGTGTAATCCACACAGCACACCTTCCTTGCATGTTTTAGAATTAAAAATTAGACTAGGCTGGATGTTACAGGGTGCTGACCATAATGTATAAGGGATAAATTATATAAGTCCTTCAGCATGCATAAATGTTTAGTTATTTGCTTTTTCCTGTGTAGATGTTCATGGCACGTGTGCACGTGTGTTGACATGTGGGAGGGGGTATCTTCCTCAGGGTGTCTTGCTGAACCCAGAGCTCACAGCTGGCCAGCTTGCCCCAGGAATCCTATCTCTGCCTCCCAAGTGGCTGGTATTACTCACAGGCCACCACAACTGCCCGGCTTTTCTACATGGGTGCTGAGGATATAAACTCTGGTCTTCATGCTTGATTCACTGAGCTATCTCCACAGCCTCAAGACATATGTATTTATTTACATTCTTGCCAGTGAGGATCCAGTAGGAGGCTGCTGGGGCTGTAACACACAGCAAAGTCAAACATGAAGGAGACGAAACTGTTATGAGAAAGGCAGCTCTGCGCAGCTTCGTTCAGCCTTCCCACTGCATTCACCATAGTAACCAGGACAGAAAGATATCTCCTCAAAGAGGTCTAGAGGACAGACTCAATCAGCCATGTGGGACAATAATAAATTTTAAGAAAAAAATGAGTTTAAAATAAATCATCCTTAGTCATGGCTACTAACATAACACCTAGAGATATAAAAAGTTAAAAAAGGGGCTGGAGAGATGGCACAGCGGTTAAGAACACTAGTTGTTCTTGCAGAAGACCTGGGTTCGAATCCCAGCACCCACATGGCAGCTAACGACTGTCCATAACTCCAGTCCCAGGGGATCCGACAGCCTCTTCTGACCTCCACAGGCACTGCACAACATGGGTGCACTTACCTACATGCAGGCAATACACACATATACATAAAATAAAAATAATAAATAAAAGTTAAAAAAATAATAATCTAAATTTTTTTTTAATTTGTATTTGTGTGTGTGTGCGCCTGTGTGTGTACACATGCAGGTGTATGTGCCACAGCACACATGGAGGTCAAGGACAACTTTGTAGAGCTGGTTCTCTTCTTCCTTTTACATGGGTTCTGGGGACTGAACATAGGTCACTAGGCTTACAACAGAAGGTGGCAAGAATTTCTACATACTGAGCAATCTCACCAGCCTCACTTGAGCCTAACATAACTACTGTCATGAAGAACAAATCTTCAAGAGCTCCTCTTTCAGCTCTGAAGTCTAATATGAAGTTGCTCTAATATGAAGTCTTCTCTATCTCCTTCTTCAAGGGCAGGCCAGTGTACACGTAAACACTTACTCTTTCTGCCGGGGGTCACTGATGATATGGCTTATCCTCTCGGTTCCCAGAGTGCTTATGCTGGTCTCCTAAAATGACAAGACAGGAGTATCATCTAAGCACAGAAGCAAATATATACAATGCAATCTGTCACCAAGCTCACATTTTCCTTTAATTGTGCCAGTAAGCCAATCTCAAATGCACATGGCAAACATCAATCTTAAAATCCAATAGCAACTATTTCTTTTGATGAATGGCTGGCTACCTAGCTATTCTCTGATCATAAAAAAGAAGTCATTATAAGTATTGTTTATATGGTGTTTTTCCATTTTAAATTGAGCCTTGTGCATGCATATGTGCGTGGGTACATGTGTATATGTGAATGCATATACAAGTATGTGAGTGTGCCCATAGAGACCAAAGGACCATCTCAGGTGTGATACTTCAGGTGTTGCCCATCTTTTCTTTTAAGACAGGGTACTGGCCTGGAGCTTATGAACAGTCTAGGATGGCTGGTCAGAGCCTCAGATCTGCCTGTGTTCACCTCCCCAGCAATGAGATTACAATCGAGCCACCACACCTGGAGTTTTGTTCACATGGGTTCTAGGGGACAAATTCAAGTCTCTGGCATGCATTTTGCCAACTTGAGCTATTGCCCAGGCCTAAATCTGTTTACTGACACGTAAGTCAAATATAAAAATGTACATTAATGAATACCAAGTGATGTTTCAGCATATATATATATATATATAGTTTACTGTTTAAATCATGTTAAATCTCTTCAAATACTTTTCATTTATATGTGTGTGTACGTGTGTTCTTTTAATACAGTGTGCAAGTGTGCAACAGTTCCTCTCATTACTGAAGGATAAAGGGTAGAAAAACATTTTCAGGAATAATTCAAAAGCAACTAATTTCTTTCTTTCTTTAGTCTTACTATACAGCCCAGGCTAGCCTCAAACTCCTGCTCCAGCTTCCTACGTGCCAGGTGGGATTACAGGTATGTGTTATCACATCTAGCAACAATAGTCAAATTTTAATAGGCTGGTACACTAAGCTCTATCAGCTATTTGATTATAGTTCAACAGCCTTCACACTAAGACACTGACTAATCCTCACTGAGAAAACCCAAATATCTGTTGAATAATCACATATGTGTTAAAGAACTTTTGCTACTTACAAAATAACGACTCTGGCTGGGGTATACATCAGTGATAGAGTACTTGCCTAGCATGCACAAGGCCCTGAGTTCAATCCTTAACACCACAACAAACAACAACAAAAACAAAAATTATCACTCTGTGTTCTGTCCCTTAAGCATTGTTTCAAAGTACATAAAAGGCTATATAAATTGATTTATAAATTCGGGGCTCTAAGGATCACAGAAGGAAAGCTTACCCATACCACCATAAGCAATTCAGAAACTAGCCACCTCTAAAACCTTGTAGAGGGGCAGAAGGCCCGCCCCTCCCAATTAAATTGAGCACACTTAAAATGAATATCTACCACAGTGCCTGATAAAGCACACCAACTCACACAGGAGTGAGAATTACACACATAAGTGAATGCTAAGTGAGAGAGTATAAGTCACAGGCATGTATGTCAAGAACAGCAAGCTGTTACTCAAACATATTTGTTTCTCGGCAAATGTTACCACCCATATTCTATGTACAGATCAGCTTCAAGAGTAGGATGCACACTTTAGCAGAACCACTAGCTATAGAAAAATTAACTTGAGGTCAGATTCTGGACGGGGTGGAGCTAAATGAAAAGGGTTCCCACACTGCATTTTTCATATTCCTCATCCCTCTGCTGATGCCTCCTTGTTGCAGACACAGAATGGTAGGGGGGGCACAGGAAAAGATGGGTGAAAAATGAGCTATTTGCTACAGCAGAAAAATTATTAACTTAAAATGCATTAATGTTTAAATTTACAGTTTATTACTGTGTAAATTACAAGCAGTACTTTACGTAATTAGCAGCTCGCTGGCAGAGAGCTGTGAGTGAAACTCATTATTTATTATTACAATCTAGAAAAAGAGGAGAGGGGTGGGGGAGGGGGAAGCGGGAACAGAGCAGTGACCTCTGCTAGAAATGACAAATATCCCTTTAAGGTGATGAAGATGAATTAAACAAGTAAATATCACCCTATTCATTTGAAATCATTAGCTGCATGTCAAATAGGCCCTAGATTCCTTCCAGGCAAGCTGAAGGGAGCCTTCAATATGAACTGAGTCACTTCCACGGAAGCAGAAGGCTCTTACTCTGCATGAGCTAAAAGAAAGGCAGGCAGTAGGGACATTATTCCCCCAGTGATTGGAGGGGGAAAGTAAAACCATCTCTGTCCCACACTCCCAACCTGTTGCCCCCCTTAACTCTATCTACTTATAACCCCTAGTGTCCTGTCAAGAGAGAGCTCCCAGAACAGCACAGGCAGCACTGCAAGGTCTGCAAACAGAGTGAGTCAAAAGGAACAAGGTATCATTCTCACAAAGATCTGGTGTCTCACTACATAGAGATTAGAACTGGAACTTAAAGATAAGAAATAAGAATCATGGGCTGGAGAGATGGCTCAGCGGTTAAGAACACTGACTGTTCTTGCAGAAGACCCGGGTTCGAATCCCAGCACCCACAGGGCAGCTAACAACTGTCCATAATTCCAGTTCCAGGGGATTCAACAGCCTCTTCTGTCCTCCGTAGGCACTGCATGACACAGGTGCACTTACATACATGCAGGCAATACATGCATACACATAAAAAATAAAAAGTAACAAATAAAAAAAAAATTTTTTTTTTAAATAGCCGGGCATGGTGGCACACACCTTTAATCCCAGCACTTGGGAGGCAGAGGCAGGCAGATCTTTGTGAGTTCAAGGCCAGCCTGGTCTACATAGTGAGCTCTAGGGCAGCTGGGGCTACAAGAAGACCCTGTCTAAAGACAAAAAATAAATAAATAAATAAAAATCGCCAGGCATTGTGGTGAAAGAAAAAGAAAAAAGAATTAAGAGTTCATTTAGAAATATACAGCCCAATTTCCCTTGCATGCCTCAAACTTCAGAAAACAGTTCCCCTGGGTAGACTATAATACAAAGCAGTAGCCAAACTGTGGCTAACCACTACAAACCTGGTTCGGTACACAGATGCCTCATAGCAGGCATTCTAAATGGTAGCCGAACTCTTCCCTACCATTATCTTCTCTGGCAGGCTAAGAGCCCCTGTCTTAGCCCATTTCTCAATTTCAAAGCCAGAATACAAAATTAAGTAAGAGCTGGGTACATGCCTATAATCCCAGGATTCAGGAGGTTAGGCAGAAGGATCTTAAATTCAAGGCCAGTCTAGAATACATAGAAAGTACCAGGCCATTTTGGGCTCCATAGAAACCCTGTCTCCAAAGAATAAAAAATAAAAATATATTAACTTGGCAGGGCCGGTGGTACACACCTTTAATCCCATTCAACTCCCACATAATGTTCACCCTTCTAAATTCCCAGAACATTCCATTTGGCTTTATTAACTCCAGAGAGTTCTGTGGTGCCTTTGTCAGTAGGGCATGAAAATTCCATAGAGACTAACATCTTCCCACAGCACCTAAGAAACCATGAGAGCTGTCACCTTCCCAATCAGCCTTCTCCGCCCCTTCCGAAGGCATCGGGCTGCAGCTCCCGGCAGCCGATTCAAGCGAGCATGATACCCTAAGGAAAGAAGAAAAGCCCCAGTTATTGAACACCCAAAATCCATAAGCAGTCAAGATGCACACTGAAGCCCTACCTTAGGATCTTCACAAAGCTATCTGCCAAGAACTTAACTGTTCCCGTATCTTTGTCACGAGCAGTATGATCTTAGCTGTGCAATTCTGAGCACCAAGAATCAATAAATACTGGATAACTGAGTAACTAGTTGATTATTGAGAATCCTAGAATTCTACATTTACAGAGCTAAAGGAACCTGGAAAACAGTCGTGTTCAATGTCATACATCTTAAGTAATGACTCTGGCATCTAAGGAATTGAAATGACTTGGTCACAGTTACAGATCTAATAACACCAGAAGTGTTACCACACTTCTATCTCCCTGTCATGGACTCTTTCCACCCCATTTTGCTATTTTAATTGAAATAAAAGCAAAGGTAAAAGATAAACATTTGTATTAAGGTATACAATAATAGAATCATTAAAAATATTTAAAGTATTTTTAAACATTAATTTTTTAAATGCCACCATATCTTGCATGTGAATGTTCTGATTAAAATTTGTTCCTAAGAGCCAGTATTTCAAGATTCTAATGAGGACTCAGCAGACAACCCATCTGCTTCACAAAGGGGTGTGTAGCTGTGGCATGTTTGATGCTGGGCTTCCTATCTGGCACAAACTGGCAGTGGCAAGCTGAAGGAGGGCCTGCTAATGTGCCCCAAGAGCCTACATGGATTGACTTAGGGAGAACCTTGAACCTTGAGACTCACCCCTGAATCCTCCAGACTCCTGCACGAGCATCATAATTCTGATAGCAATGTGTGCTTAGCAGCATGTGTGTGCATGAGCAAGGGAAAAGCCATAAAATCATGAACTCTACTGTAATCTTCTCCAAACTCACCTCTCTGAGCTGGCCGGGAAGGCAAAAGGAATGTGGAATCTGAAAGTTTTTCAAGTCCAGAGTCCATTCTCTCTACCTCACTGCAGTGATCAGGAGCCCACTTGGGCAGAAGATTAGGGACAGTGAATCCGGGAACGCATTCTCCTTCATAGAACCAATCACTCTGCTCATCATCCCCTAAAGAAAACAGATCAGGCCATGAGCTAGAATGTTAAAAACCAAATGCCAGGATGCTTTCTTTTTTTTTTTTTTTTTTTTTGTTTTTTAAATTATTTGGCTGGATGTTAAAAAACAAAATGCAGGGTGCTTTTTTTTTTTTTTTTTTTGTTTTTGTTTTTTAAATTATTTCTTTAATAAACATATAATTAGAAGAGGCATTTCATTATAACAGCATTGCCATAATCAGTAACAATTTCCAGACCTAAGATGCATCTATTTCAAAATTGGCTGTAAATTTTTAGGTTTACAGTTGAATTAATACAGTTATACAATATTGTACTCCATAAAACCCTATAAGATATAAAATTAAATGAGGTTTCACACTTTGAAAAAGATCCCCATTTCATTATTAAAATACAGTTTCAAACAGAAAAATTCATTTTTAATAGAATTGACACTAAGATGCATATGCGTTTCTAATCTCTATATATCTGATTATTACTAGTCACAGTTAGTTACTCTCTGAGCTCCTTGGCATCTGAGCATGGATATAAAGTCATCAGGTAGATTTCAACGGGAATGTTTTTCACATTTACTAATTATTAAGGAGAAAATTTTAATGCTTTGAAGAATTTTTTTTATACATCCACTTCCCAGATGGCACCCTCCAATAGCCTCCCTCCCCCTACTTGAGCCCTTATACTCTGATATCCCTGCTACTGTCTGCTGTGTTGTCGGAACCCCCAGCCATTCCCCACTACTTGGCCTTCTGGTGAATCTAGTTGCTGTTCATTTTCCCAGTTCTATGCTGGGTTACTACCTGGGAATCCCTTTGGCCACCCTGGCCAACAACTCAAAAGAAAGTGTCACCTCTCTGGCATTGTTATTTGCTATATTGCCTTTAGCTATAAATATAGACTCTTATGATATTATATTGGTCCCTTTAATCTTTGCTTATACTTTCCTTTTGGGTGTTTAAGGCCAAACAGTTGGTCCAGATAAACTGATTTATTTTTCACTCTTAAGGTCATTTGAGGATCTGTTCCTCAGTGGTCACATGGGCTTGGGAGGAGCTCTCGCCTCCTTTCTTTTACCAGTTCCGCGTATGTAAAGATAAGTCAAAGGTCCTGCTTGACCATGGTTGGCTTCGGTTGGAAGCATGAAGAAATGATTCCTCTGTGTTGATCCTCCTCTTTATGGACTGGACACTGATTCAAGTTAATCTGGTGGGGTCTCCTTGGCCTCCTTGATCAAGAGGACAGGTGACCCACAACCAATATAGGACATTTTGAGAGATGCTCATAGTCCCCTGGAGCTAGTTGACCTAGGAGGGCAAGGAGCATTAACTATCCTTTATGTCCCTCTGACCAAATTATTACAGACCTCAAATTGTGTATGTTAAACACCCAAGAAGGTTAGTTCCATCAGTCTGGTATTTTTATTTACTGTGTGTCATGTAGATAAATCTTAGGCAAAGACCAATTGTTCTCAGAAAAACCTTACCTAGACATGTTTCTTGATCTGCTATGTATAATTTGTCAGTAGGTTGTAGGAGTAATATGGTTCACTCTGGTTTTCAAAACTAGCGAGGCACTGTTTATCTCTCACATTGTCTCACTCCTCCATCATGGTTTTCCCTCTTAAGGTGCCCCCATTTCCCCCCTTTCTCTCTTACAATACCCTTCTCCTATGGTCCTACCTCTCTTGTGCTCCTTCTTTCCCTTTATCCACTAGGTTCCCTGTATATCCTTCCCTCCCTCCTCCCTTAAACTAACCCAATTTTTATCCATATCTCCCTTATTAAGGCCTGTTTCCTACTGTTCTTCTCTTTCAGGTTCTTTCTTTTCCTTTACTTCCCTGGTTCCTTTCCGTTATCCTGGTTCCTGTAGTTATGTTGTGGTTGCATACTTATTTATCAGAGTCTGGTTCTAGGATCCACATGAGGGAGAACATATGTCGATTTTTTTTTCTGAGTCTGTGTTACTTCACATAGTATAACAGTTTCTAGTTCCATCCATTTACCTGCAAATTTCATGATTTCATCTTTCTTTACTGCTGAGTAAAACTCCATCGTATGAATGAACCACATTTTCATTATCCACTCGTCAATTAAGGGACACTTAGGTTGCTTCCATCTCTTAGCTACTGTGAAAAGAGCAGCAACAAACATGGATGTACAAGTGTCTCTACAATAGGATGAGTTCTTTGGGTATATGCCAAGGAGTGGTATAACTGGGTCAAATGGTAGGTCCATTTGTAGTTTAAGAGTTCTCCACACTGCTTCCCATAGGGGTTGAACAAGTTAGCAGCCCCACCAGAGGTGGATGAGTGTTCCCCTTTCCCCACATCCTCTCCAACATCTGGTATCATTTGTTTTCTTGATCTGGGGTAAGGTGGAATCTTAAAGATTTAATTTGCATTTCCCTAATTATTAGTGATGTTGAACATCTTTTAAGATGTTTCATAGCCATCTTTACTTCTTTTGAGAACTCTCTGTTCAGCTCCTTAGCCCATCTTTTAATTGGGTTACTTGTCTTGATTCTCTGTTTTTTGAGTTCGTTATATATTCTGGATATTAAACCTCTGTCAGATGTGTCGCTGGTGAAGATTTTCTCCCATTCTGTGGGTTTTCTGTTTGCTTCCCTGGTTGCCTCCTTGATTGTGTGTAGGCATAATTTCTTGCATCTAAAATACTAGTATTCAGAAGCTGAGGCATCCGTTTATTAATTCTTGCCCTTCTTTCCTGAGCAATTGATGTCTAGTGAAGAAAATCCTTTCCTATGCCTATATTTTGTAGGTTTTTCCCAATGTTTTCTTCTAGCAGTTTCCAAGTTTCGGGTTTTATATTGAGGTCTCTGATCCAAATTGACTTTTGTGCAGGGTGGAAGATAAGGGTCAAGTTTCATTTTTCTGCAGGTGGAGATCAAGTTTTGCCAGCACCTTTTGTTGAAGATGCTATCTTTCCTCGACTGTGTGTTCTTTGCACCTTTGTCAACTATCAGGTGGCTGAAATTATATGAAGTTATGTTTGGGTCTTCTATT
>NW_008329640.1:3913342-3914474 GCF_000622305.1 Nannospalax galili
CTAGGAATGGCACAGGGCCCAAACTAGGAGTAGAGAAAGGCGGGGGAGATGGAAGTGTGAATGAGGCTTGGGGAGTCAAGGTGCAGAGGGCCACGTGATAGACTTAGCCCAAGAAGCCTGAGGATAGGAGAGCAGGTTGGGAGAGTTAGCCGATGGTGCACTTCCAGGGAAGCAGAGAGAGGTGAGTGTGGGGCCAGGTCCAGAAGCAGTGCTCCTGGGGCCCAAGGAAGGCACCAAGGTGGTCCGGGTGAAAAGGATCAGGAAGCAGCACTGGCTCCCCAGATGTCTGGGGCCCCAAGACTAGGAATGGCACAGGGCCCAAACTAGGAGTAGAGAACAGCGGGGGAGATGGAAGGGTGAATTGCATATAGGTTTTTATAGTATTCCTTTATAATGTTCTGGATCTCTTTGGTGGTCTGTGTGATCTTTCCCCTTTCATCTCTGATTTTGTTGATTTGGAGGTGCTCTTTCTTTCTTTTGGTTAATTGGGCTAGCAGTCTATCAATCTTGTTTATCTTTTCAAAGAACCAGCTCTTGGATTCATTGATTCTTTGTATTGTTTTCTTTGTTTCTATTTCATTACTTTCTGCCCTGATTTTTGTTATTTCTTCTTGTCTGCTGGGTTTGGGTTTCATTTGTTGTTGCTTTTTAACTGTCTTGAGTTGCAATGTTCAATCATTTATTTGTGTTCTTTCTGATTTTCTGATATAGGCACTTAAAGCTATAAACTTCCCTCTAAGGATAGTTTTCAGCGTGTCCTAGAGGTTTTGTTGTGTTATATTGTCCTTTTCATTTAATTCCAGGAATACCTTTATTTCTTTCTTAATTTCTCTTTTGACCCATTCATCATTCAGGAGTGTGTTGTTTAATCTCCATGTGTTCGTGTGGTGATTTTGGCTTCTTCGGGTGTTGATTGTAAGCTTTATTGCACTGTGGTCTGATAGAACACATGGAATTATTTCAATCTTTTTGTATTTGCTGAGCTTTGTTTTGTGCCCCAGTATATGGTCGATTTTGGAGAAAGTTCCATGGGGTGCTGAGTAGAAAGTATGTCCTTTGGTGTTTGGGTGGAATACTCAGTAGATATCTGTTAAGTCCATTTGATATATGGTTTTGTTTAATTCAGATGTCT
>NW_008329640.1:3915075-4010215 GCF_000622305.1 Nannospalax galili
TCCTAATGGGTTTTCCTTTTGACTTGTTGTTCCTCTTTTGCAGCTTTCAGTATTGTCTCTTTGTTTTGTACGTTTAATGTTTTTAATATGACGTGCCATCTCTTGTATGGGCATGTCTTTCTTTAATTTTGGGAAATTTTCTTCCACGATTCTGTTGAAGATCTGGTCCATGCCATTATCTTAGGATTCTTCTCCTTCCTGTATGCCTATGATTCGCAAGTTTGGTCTTTTTATGGTGCCACACAATTCCTGCACATTCCATTCTTCTGATTGCTTAAATTTTTCATAATCTTTGTTTGAGTGGTCTAGTTCATCCACTTTATCTTCCAGTCTTGATATTCTGTTTTCCATTTCATTCATCCTATTGTTGAGACTTTCTACTGTCGTTTCTAATTGGCTTACTGAGTATTTCTCTTCCTTCTTCATTTCATCCTGAGTAGTCTTCAGTATTTCTAGCTCTTTTCTGAATTCATTCAGAAGTTTATCCCTATCTTCCTTCGGTTCTTTGATTTCTTTGTTTGTGTGTTCTTTAAATTCACTGAATTCTTTTATCATGTTTGTAACTGTTCTTTTGAGCTCCATGTCCTGCATTATTTCTAGGCAGTTCTCATCGTAGTCCTCTAGAGGACTATTGGTATTTCGTGGGCATATGTTATTTTGGTTTTTCATGTTATTATTTTTTCTCTGTGATTTGACATGAATTTATTTTGTAGTTTCTGATTCTTGTGTGAGACTCAAGCCTTCAAGTTTAGGTCTGATTCTTTTTGTAAGCTTTATGTGCCTTTGTGGTTTACTTGTTAGGCATGAAAAGATGGTTG
Organism: Nannospalax galili; assembly: GCF_000622305.1. Taxonomy (NCBI): domain Eukaryota; kingdom Metazoa; phylum Chordata; class Mammalia; order Rodentia; family Spalacidae; genus Nannospalax; species Nannospalax galili. Next base: position 3,915,894 of record NW_008329640.1, read on the forward strand.
GTCTAAGCTTCAGGTTCTGTCTTTTGATTTTATACTGGAGTGGCCTAGTTGCTTTATTCTTCAGGAGTTCCCAGAGGCCTAAGTGAGATGAGGCTCAGATGCTCTCAGGCTTTCTCCCAAGGACTGGATCCCTCCAGGAAAGATGCTGCCCTCAGGAATTTGGGGGTTGGCTGGCCTGGGAGCAGCGGCTTGGGAGCCTGGCCCAGAAAAGATACTGGTCTAGGGCAGCTGGTGGCCGTGCCACCCAGAGATGCAAAGGCAGATGGGGCAGAAAGAGGCCCCAAGGACTCCTGGGGACTGCACTGAGGAGCTGGGTTGATCTGGATGCAAAGAATCAGGAAAAGGGAAGGTCAGCTCCCATGTCCCAGAAAGAGGCTGGCAGGTGGTAGAGGCCCAGGGAAGCAGAGGGAGGTGAGGGTGGGGCCAGGCCCAGAAGCAGTGTTCCTGGGGCCCAGAGAAGGCACTACGTTGGTCTGGATGAAAAGGATCAGGAAGCAGTATTGGTTCCCCAGGTGTCTGGGGCCCCAAGACAAGGAATGGGGCCGGGCCCAAACTCGGAGGAGAGAATGGCGGAGGAGATGGAAGGGTGAATGGGGCTGGGGAAGCCAAGGCGCGGAGGGCGCGATGGACATACCCTGGAGAGAGGCCTGCGGTGGGTCCAGGATGGTTTCTTAATGCTACGGCTGTGATATTTTCAAATGAACCAAAGTACCAAAAAAATTTTCTAGTTCTTCTTGATACACACTAAGATGAAAACTGAGGCAGTAAAGTAGTTTCACATGAATATCACACTGTTTTAGACTAGACCATTTTAATAGTGAAAACTGGTAAGACTATTACCTAATCCTTACAACCTTTCAGGATTCATGTTGAAAATCTATAAATATGTTATCTCTTCCAAGTCCCACACACTAACTCCAACTTATAATGAGGCAACTAACGTCCAGAGAAGTCAGTGCTCAGTTAACAAATAAAGCCAGAATTTAAACTCAGAGCCTGATTAACAAAGTCCAAGTTCTTTTCCACAAAATATTAACTGCCTTCCTTCCCATTATCCACGGTATAGATGAACTTCAGGTTCAACGTCATAAATAGTCCTCAATTCAAAACGAACTGTTATTGCTGGAGGATTTTTAACTATATTCACATTTTGTCATAATAGATTAATAAAGAATACATGTCCACACTTTGTTTTTGTCTTGTTATCTCATTTATGGGACAGAAAATAATTTTGACACCAGAAATCCAAGCTACCAGAAAAAAATAAGTAACCACAGAAACAAGCAAGGTAATTCCCTAAGGCTCTTCAAGCAGCTACACCATTTGCCCAAGGCCACAGCTAACCCATATTATCCAGATTCCTGGTTCAAACTTCTTATTAGCTACAACACTACTGCAGTTTCTACTAGAATTTATTCCTGTCAACAAGTTAAGTAAGAAAGAGGCAACTTCATGTTTGCTACCTTATTTCCTTTCAAAATTGCAAGAATGAAGGAAATTATTACCAAAGCATCTAGTGTTCCTGGTGCATTCAATCTCTAACACATACTGGATCCCAGAGAGGCTGCTCAGATGCCAAACACACAAAGTCACTAAAACCTCAAAATAATTATAAAATTAATGTGGGTATTTCCTCAGGAGCCAATGAAATCTGCATTCTGCAAATAGCAACAGATATTATAGCCAAGCACCAAAGAAATTACTCAATGTTTCATCTCAAACAGTGATTCTCAAGCTTCAGCCTGCATCACAAGCACAAGAAGGGCTTGCTAAAACTGGGAGGTAGATGAGAAGGAAGACACATGACACACGACACACAGACTCCTGGGCCCTGTCCCCCAAAGTGTCTGGTTCTGGTTTGCACCAAAAACTAATGAGTTCCTTCATGAAGCTAAGCTGTCTGAAGACCACGTTCTGAGAAGCACTACTCTAAATACATCTCACCAGTCAGGTACATAGATGAACAAGGCACTGTTGAACAAGGCTAGTTTCTCTGTACTTCAACATGTTCAATCTCACCTTATACAGAAGCATCTCTTAGGACATGCACTGCAATTTCATTAGATCATGTTTTCTGACAATCAATAAGTCTAGAATGGGATTTAGTGGTTCTTACAATTCACTCATGATCCAGTAATAGAAAAAAGGACTTGCTTAACTAAATGCGATCTTGTGAGATCAACCAGATCAGTCTCCACTCTGGCTTCACAACCTGATGTAGGAGCTCCTTGCAAGAGAATATAAGGAAATAAGGAAGAGGGTAAGTCGTGAAGTACTAGTTATAAATAATTTCTTGCTTTGGAAAGCTTCAATGGAAAATACACTAAACAACTATATAACACAGAAGGAAATTTAAAAAACAAAATCCAACTGGTACAAAGAACAAGAGCACCAAACAAACAAACAAAAACCACAAAGAGTACAAAGGCTATCACTCAGGATTCTTTGGGCGTGTGCGGGGGACACGACACACTACACATTTAAGTGGGATACTTGAGAATTTTTAAGACAATTTGTGTATATTCATCCAAAATACTATATACACAGATTTATTCACAGGGCTCCAAAACTAATCTTCAAAAGTTTAAACTTCAAAAATGAGGTAAAATTCTCCTTTGGTAAAAATAAGAATATTCGTCCAAAAGAAGAATAATGTATGAGAATATTCATTGGTTGTAATTAAAAGGAACTTCCCAAGCCCCAGTCTTGACACTCTGACCCCTGAATGAATGATTCTCAAAATTCAAGCTACAACATAAGAACCCCTTCAGGGGCATGTGAAAACTGCAGATTCTAGAGACCAACACCAAATCTATTTGATTTCTAGCAGCTCAGGAGTCTGCCATTTTTACAGTTCCTCAAGTGACTCTCGCATGCCTTAAAGTTTGGGTGCTGCAACAAACCACCACGAAATTCTCAGTGAGTCACTCCATCATCACTGGAATCAATGACTGAACCCAAGTCCCAAAGCTGAGATCAAGATTACCTTGCCGTCCTTCATCATTGGTAAAGAGCCCCGTGTCGCTGCTGCTACACACACTGCTGGTTTCACTGAAAAGAGAACAAGACACAAGAGAACTCAACAACTCCAGTCAAAACCACTGTACACTCCTGATTTTCCAAACAGAATTTCCTGAGTTTCTCTAACTGCACTTCAGCCCATTAGCCAATCTGATATGTAAATTTCACACCCAAGACATAGGTAAAGTTTATCCAACTGCCCCTCAAAAAATAAAAGGCTAAAACTTGTACTTATTTTTTAAACTATTTTCAAAATATCTAAAGTCACTGTTGGATGAGGATTATAGATATTATATTATCAAAGCTCATACAAGTAACTTGTATCTCACTGCGCATATTAAACTGAAACTTATCAAACAATTGCATATTTAAATACTGAAATTAATTTCAAATGAAGCTAAAATAACTCTAAGTCAGCTAATATTTAAGTTTCCATGCCACTTTTATTTTATTATTTTATTTTATCCTTTGGTCTATTTGAGCAGGGTCTCCCTGTAGTCCCAGCTGGCCTGGAACTTGCTATGTAGACCATGCTGGCCTCAAACTCAGAGAGATCTGCCTGCCTCTGCCTCCCAAGCACTGGGATTAAAGGCGTGTGCCACCATCCCTGACTCCATCCCACTTTTAAAGCAGCAAATAAAAATTCATGAACAAAAAAAAAATTAATCCAGCAAAGTTAATGCCCTTCTTAATATGAAACCGATATATAAAAATCATTCTGGAAAAAAAAAAAGAATTAACATTAAAAACTGAAATACAGAGCCAGGCATGGTAGCATGTACCTTTAATTCTAGCACTCAGGAGACAGAGGCAGGTGGATCTCTGTGAGATCTGAGGCCAGCCTGATCTACATTGTACGTTCCAGGGCAGCTAGGGCTACAGGGAGGCCCTCTCTCAAAAAGACCAAAAAATAAAAAATAAAATAAAATATAGAAACATACTCCATATGGACTCAATTAAATAAAACTTTTGTCTCTGTTTCTTGTGTTGTTTTCTTCTAACTAATATTCATCAAACTTGATTATTTGAGTAAGAAAAAAATTCTCTATCCTTATAATATTAGCTCTTTCCTTGAGTGGGAATATTTTCTTCCAAGCTAAATTTTTTTTCACCTGCTCTAGAAGTTAGAAGCCAAAGAAAGAAAGGGCATTTTCACTATGCTGCAGAAGGGACAAAATCCCAGTCCCCATTCCTAAATCAAAACTGAAAATAGGGGGCTGGAGAGATGGCTCAGTTGTTAAGAGCACTGGCTGTTCTTGCAGAGGACCCAGGCAGGTTCAGTTCCCAGCACCCACATGGTGGCTAACAACTATCTATAACTCCAGTTCCAAGGGATCCAACAAACTCTTCTGGCCTTTGTGGGCAATGTACAACACGGGCACACTTTGCAGGCAATGCACTCACACACATAAAATAAAAATAATAGAATATTTAAACAAGACTCTGAAAATAGGGGTTGGAAGATGGCTCAGTAGATAAAGTGCTTGCCAAGCAAGCATGAGAATCTGAATTCAATCCCCAGAACTTGTGTAAAAAAGCCAAATGTAGTAGTGCATACTTGTAAATTCCAACATTAGGGAAGCAGAGACAGGAGGATCCCTGCAGTTCACTAGCCAGCCAGACCCACTCCAGGTAGGAGAAGTCTCCAGGCTAATGAGATCCTATCTCAAAATAAGTTGGACAGGGGCTGATAACACTTGAGGTTGTCCTCTGGCCTGAACACACATTCATGTGTACCTATGAAACTATCACATAAACTTCTTCACACAAGAGAAAAGACAAAAATCTGTCAATATTTTGTTTTGTAACATTTCCAACTATCTTGCTAAAGCTAAATCTTCAAAATGATGGTTAAATTACTCATACTATGTTCCTCACTTAAACTTATCCTTGAAAAAAGAGGCAACCTTGCCCTCCCAGGTTGACTAAGTTCCAGGAGACTATGGAACATCTCTCAAAATGTACTATAACTGTGGTGAGTCACCTGTCCTCATGTTCAGAGAGGCCATGAAGACCCCACCAGATGGACTTGAACCAGTGTTCAGTCTACAAAGAGGAGGGTCAACTCAGAGGAAACATTTCCTCCATGCTTCCAAGTGAAGCCCACAATTGTCAAGCAGGACCTTTGACTTATCTTTACATAGATGTAACTGGTAAAAGAAAGGAGCCAGGGGGCTCCTCCCAAGCCCATGTGACCCCTGAGGAACAGATCCTCGATCCTCATTAAGTGAAAAAGTAAATTGGTCTATTTGGGCCAACTGTATCATCCTAAACACCCCAAAGGAAAGTATAAGATCAAAATATTTCCTTAAGAACTCGAAGGATTACACTTCCCAGACATTAGGCTTAAATCCATACAAAAAGTTATTTAGACAATTATTTCTCATTGATGATTTTGTTCCTAATCAGAAAGTGCTGTTCAGATATAAGACTTCAAATCTTGATCTGCAGTACTGTAGTGTCCACCTGTAGCTAAGAGAGTCAACTCGCTATTGTTCTAAAATGATGGCTAAGTTTGTTTTCTCCCCCTAGCTAGAAGCCTTTGAGAGGGACTGACACTGATTCCAACCACTCCGACAGTTATCAAAGTGCCTGAAAGTAAATCCTGAATCCATTACTCTTGAGTCCAACCTTGGCAGATAAAAGAAAAATGTGGAGGACCCCAATAGAGGGATGCTTTTAGAAACTCTCGTCAAGAAATTCCAATGGACTCTCATGTGAACATCTGAAATTTGCCCTGTTCTGACTTTTTTCTAGTTCCCTGTCTAAAACTTGTAATGCTAATTACTCTTGCCTTTACTTCTCCTTCACATCTCCTATTCACCCGTCATGGACTTTCTTTTCCCCCTACAGATAAGAGTTATGTAATCTGGGAGTCTTTTGGAGAGACCCACTAAAGGGGTACCCCAACTGCCTCACCCTGCATCCCTGTTCAGCATGGAAGAAGCCAAAGCAGTCTGTGTCCCAATTTCCTATCCACAAGCTGGATAACCTCTTAAGAAGATGGTGTGATAAGACTAGGAGGTAGGAATTGGCTAGACAGTTAGGGTAAAAAGACCCCAAAGAAAAGTAGCCAGTTTCTTGGCTAAAAGTCAAAATGGCCTTGGGCCTCTTAGCAACATACTCCGTTCCAAAGGCCAAAAATGTTGAAAGTATTTGGAAGCTCTTATCTAATCCTTAAAAGATTTTAGGGTTACCTCTTCAGAGGAGTGAATGTTAGAGTAGCAAAAAGCCCCACTGAAAAAAAAAGAAGAAGAAGAAAGTGCACATGAAGTTATCAGAAAAAAGTGATGGGGAGATATGGAAGGACTCAGAGCGGAGGGAGTGGGTGTGGATTTGATCAAAGCACCTTATATGAATGTATGAAAATCTCAATAAATTATTTTAAAAAAAAAAAAGAAAAGCAGAGGCAAGATGCTGTCACAGCAAGTGCCTATAAAAGCTCAGTACATTTCTACAGAGGTGCTTTCATTTTACTTGGTGTACTTATAAATGGGAAGATTCTCCCAGGTTGTTTCACAAAACTACACCACTAGAATCTTCAAAGACTCTGCAGTGCTTCCCAGAAGACATCCTGCCAAGTGCACCTTCTTCCTCCTTCTAAATTTAAGGAACCGCTAACTGCAGTGGTTGGGGTTTGGGCAGTTTTAGCAAATGTGAGGAACCCTAGTGGTCTAACTTCATCATGTTTTACTGTAAAGTATCTCAAACTACTATTTTATTATTCTCTTCTCACCCTAAGGATTAAACAGTATTTTATTTTCTTCTGTAGTTCTCTTGATATTAAGAGAGAGACATAAAGCACCCTAGGTCATGGGTCAGATCTATTCCACATCATATTATATACGTTATGTGTGACTATCACTCCTGAGAGTCAGATATCAAACAACGATTATCACCTTTTTTTAAACCTATGAGTTACGAAGAATTGTCTTTACAGTTTTAAGTTGCTAGAAAAAAATTTGAAATTGAGTATTTTCTGCTACGAGAAAGCTACAGAAAATCAAGTTTTAGTGCGTATAAGCCATGTTCTATTGGAACACAGCATGCTTATTCATGTATCTGTCATCCGTGGCTTCTTTTGCACTCTGCTGCAAATGTTAGTAGTTGTAGCAGAGAATGTACAGGTGCAGGGTGCTCACACTTGCTACCTGGCTCACCATAAGAAAGTTTGTAGACCTCTGTACTACAAGTTCTACTCTGCAATGACTACAGATCCCTTGTTTGACTGTTAAAAAAAAAAAAGTTGTTTTATTTTTTAAAAAGTCTATCAAGCCGGGCGTGGTGGTACACGCCTGTAGTCCCAGCACTTGGGACGCAGAGGCAGGTGGATCTCTGTGAGTTCAAGGCCAGCCTGGTCTACATAGTGAGTTCCAGGACAGCTGGGGCCACAGGGAGACCCTGTTTCAAAAAGACCAAAAAAAAAGTCTATCAAAATTCTCAGGGCTAGAGAGATAGCTCAACAGTTAACAACACTGGCTGCTCTTGCAGAGGACCCGGGTTTGATTTCCAGCACCCACATGGCAGCTAACAACTGTTAACTCCAGTTAAAGGGGATGCAACCCCCTCTTCTGACTTCCTCAAGCACTGCACAACATGGGTACACTTACACACATGCAGACAATACATTCATACACATAAAATAAAAATAAAATACTTAAAGGAAAAAAAAGTCTGTCAATTCTCTTGATGTTCCTTTCGAAACACCAGTAAACAAACAGTACACGATGCCTCTTTGATCTTTTTTCATATAGAATCTCCTTATAGGCTAAATAAAAAGGGGCAGTTACAGACAGTACCTGTTGGATCAAGAAAGACATTTTCTACTGCTATGTCAACAGCATTTCAGGACAATGTTCTTCAAAGAAGTTAGACTGAACTTCTCTAAAGTTTCCTATATGTAATTAGTAATGACAATAAGGTCCTATAACTAGCCTCAGGACTTTGAGACTATGATCAGGGGAGGTAGGTATTTTCTTCATTAAAAAATCATGACTGGCTGGGCGTGGTGGCACATGCCTTTAATACCAGCACTTGGGAGGCAGAGGCAGGCAGATCTCTGTGAGTTCAAGGCCAGCCTGGTCTACAGGGCGAGTTCCAGGTCAGCTGGGGCTACAGGGAGACCCTGTCTCAAAAAAGACCAAAATCATGCCTGGAGGGGCTGGAGAGGTGGCTCAGTGGTTAAGAGCATTGGCTGCTCTTGCAGAGGACCCAGGTTTGATTCCCAGCACCCCCACGGCAGCTAACAACTATCTGTAACTCCAGTTCCAGGGATCTGACACCCTCTTCTGACCTTCTTGGACATGGATGCACTTACACATATGCAGGCAATACACTCAAACACATAAAATAAAAATAATAAATAAATGAAAATTTTTAAATATTATGCCTACAGAGCACTTACTACATACAAGTATCATCATTCTGCCAATGTGGAAATGAGTGCATTATCTGATGGCCTCTCTTATTCTACTTATTCTCTCACAGTAGTCTACAGTGTGAAAATGTAATCACATGGAAAAAATTAGCACAATTTGCTAAAAGAAGGAAAAAGTCGAAGCTTCACAGCATATTTGCATATAACAATGAAGAGGCAACTTGCAAGAATATAGTACTTTCTTATTGAGAAACTAGGAGCAAATATTCCTTTTCTAAGTTAGGGGCCAAAGGGTTCCAGTCCTGTAGCCTCCTCACTCATTTCTTGCTCACAGATTATCTTGTTGTTGGGGGGGGGGGTGTTTGTTTGTTCATTTATTTATTTTAGACAGGGTCTTCCATTTATTTATTATTTATTTATTTACTTTAGGCAGGGTCTTCCACAGCACCAGCCTGCCTGGAACTATGTAGACCAGGCTGGCCACAATCTCACAGAGATCTGCCTGCCTCAGCCTTGAGTGCTGAGATTAAAGGCATGCACCATGTCCAGCTGATTTTTTAAAAGCAGGATTTAACAATAATCTAATCAACTGTAAAATGTTAACTTAGTTACCTCAATTTAGTATTCTATTGAAAGTAAGTTCATAAAGTGCTAGACCTGGAACTCAGTTGGCACAGTGTTTGACTTATGCATGAAATTCTGGGTTCAACCCTCAGCACTAGGTAGAGGTAGGAAGATCAGAAATTCAAGGTCATCCTTGGTTATATAACAAGTTTCGAGGCCAGCCTGAGCTACATGAAACTCTACATTTAGAAACAAATGCCCAGAGCCTTAGTGTTATGAGTGGATCCCAGCTTCAGGCTCTAGTCTCCCTGTTTTTTCCATTCCCAAACCTTCAAATTTGTTTATAATTTTGTCAAGAGTCTTTTTACTAGGTAAGGAAAAAAGTTCTGTTCCCCCTTTTTGTTAAGAAAAAAATCTGATCCTACCTCTAGTATCCATCCAATTTGTGGTCCTTGAAAGCTTAGTCAGGAAGACAGAACCTATCCCACAAAGATAGCTGATAATGCAATCCCCTTAAAGTGGTAGTAACTCCTAGCAGCCTTGATGCCCTATGTTTCTGCCTCAGGGGTTGTCCTGTATTCTCTGTTCTCATAATGGTTGAGATTCTAACCTTAAAACAGTTCACATGCAAAACTCTTCCTACACTATTTCTAAAATGTTTTAGAGGATAACATTATCCTTACAGATAATTTGCATATTATCCAAAAAGAAAAAGAAAAATCCAATCCTAAATTGGAAGAGTAAAGTTTAACTGAAAAATGAAGAGGAATCCCCCAAACACCCCCCCATTTCACCCATGGCTTCACTAAGTACTAAGCAGTTACCAAACCAGGGACTGCCATAACCAGCACCAAAACTAACAAGAAACATTTCTACTGCAATTGAAACGATGCATTTGATAAATACTATTAGTTGAGACAATGAAAGGGGAGTATGAAGAATTAAGGAGAGTGCTTTCCCACGACAAATATTCTACAGTTAATAGGGGTGGTGCAAGCCTAGAATTAAACTTACAATTCCAGGAAAATCATCCCATTTCAATAGTTAGAAAACGTCTCGAAAAAGTTCATAGACAGTTAAAAAGTAGTTCACAGGAGATCAGTGCACTTCACACGTCTCTTTTTTTTCCCCTTATTTTATGTTTATGAGTCCCCAGACACATGCTACAGCATACATGTGGAGGTCAAAAGACAACCTGTGGGCGTCAGTTCTCGCCTTCCACCATGTGAGTCCCAGAGATTGAACTCAGGTCATCAGGCTGAGCAGCAAGTGCCCTTACTACCGAGCCTCTCACAGGATCATAGGTTCTCTCCTTTCACCGTGTGTCATCCAGGGTATCAGTGAATCAGGTCATCAGACTTAGCAGCAATGCCTTTACTTTCTGAGCCATCTCACTGGCCTATACTTCTCTACAATGCCTTCCACTCAAAAATGTTTCCATACTTTATTGAGCAGCATGATCATTTTAAACAAGACACAAAATCAGAGCCAGGAATTTGGACCACCAATTGTATTATCTAATTACTATCGTATTACTAGAAAAATGCTGAACAACATATGAATGAAATAACAGAAATGTTAACTGTAAAGGAAGCAGGTCTAAAGATTAATCCTCCCACCAGTATTTCAACACAAGAAAGCTGAAAGGTGGTTACCACCCATACTCCATCACTTGCACTCCACAAGTAATATTTTGCTTTGTTTTATCACACATTCATCCTTCCTTCCCACTAGAGCCTCTTGTAATTGGAGGCTCTCTCAGTGGACCAGATGATTAGGTGCAGTATTCACTTCCACATAAACATCATCATAGCAAGCAAGCCTAATAAAGCACTACTGATACCCCTCGGCCACTGAAACAATTCCAGGACAACTGCTGTTAGCCCAGCATTATAAAACTTGGTAGTGACCTGAAGATGCTTTCATCTCTGAAATACTCCTTTCCGAATTCTGAAAATGAACTGTGTGCCCTTTTAGGGAGAATTAAAGGTTATCATTTCAAAACAAGGTCTCAGTTTTAAAACTAGTTCATTTATTTTACAAGATAAATCAATGGTTTGGTTTTATTATGTTTTCTCAATTTGAAACTCGTGCTTATTTAAATCTGAATCAATGGACTAGAAACCCAATCTCAGAACCAGAAACCATCAGCAGTGGTTCTCAGCTGAAGGCAATTCTGCATCCCTCTCAGGGTCATTTAGCAATGCCTAGATTTTTTTTCCCCCTGTACTGGGGATAGAACCCAAAGCCTCACCACGGAGCTACACTCCCACATCCTTGGAAAGATTTTTCAGTTATAACATATAGGGTGAAGAGGGAGACAGATTACTGGGACTTGCTGACCAGTCAGCCTGGTTAACAAACATTAAATTCCAAGTCAGATGAGAGACTCTGTTTCAAGGGACTGAGGAGAACAGTGATAGAGAAAGACATCTAATGTCTTTCTCTGGCCTCGGCACACAGGTATGCACATTTGTGCACACACATGTACACATGGATAAAAAACACACACATGTACACATGCATACAAAACACACACACACAAAGCTGGTAGTACAACAGGGCTAGAGAAATGGCTAAGTGGTTAAGAGCACTGGCTGCTCTTGCAGAGGACCCAGGTTTAATTCTCAGCACCCACTAACAATCATCCATAACACCAGTTCCAGGGGAATCCAACGCCCTCTTCTGGCCTCCATGGGCATTGCACAACACAGATGCATTTACATACAGGCAATACATTCATATACATAAAATAAAAATACTAAATAATTTTTTTAAAAGATGGTACTACAAAGTTACCATATGAGTTTGTTTCTCTCCATTTAAAATTAACCGAGTAGCTTAATAAGAAGTATCTCATATCTATTTTTTTAATAATTTGCTTTTTGGGGTTTTTTGTTTTGTTTTGAGACAGGATCTCCCTATCACCCCTGCTGGCCTGTTGGATTGTGCTACATAGACCAGGCTGGCCTCAATCTCACAGAGATCCACCTGCATCTGCCTCCTGAGTGCTGGTATTAAAGGCATATGCCACCACGCTGAGCTAATTTTTATAATTTAAAACTACACAAAATGAAATTTATGTCTCTTATGGTTATTCTAAAAATTAGCTTAATTCTCCCATTAAATAATTCATTTAACAAAAAAAATTTTAATATTTCAGAATTCAGAAGAACAGAAAACTGTCACTCCTACATCCATGCCCAAAGACATCTCTGCTCTTCCTGCTTCCCATCTTTTTCTGCATAGAGGTGGAACCTTTGCAACCACATGTCATCAGAGTTCTGAATCTGGAAGTCCACACACTTGAACACAAGGTCACTCAGATACCTCTCCTTTCAATTGCAAAATTAGACCTGTGAGGAAAACAGATAATGAGCTCCTTTCAATTCCTTTCTAATGGTGCCCTGGATATGGCAACAGCCAGTTCCCATGATCATCAGGGGACTAGGCCAATCTGGTGCATTTTGCTGCATTGTATCTAAACAGGCAGCTGAGCTCAGAGAGGTCCACCGTCCTTTCACCACAAAGGTACCTGTTCATAGAGCTAATAGCGATTCACCTTTATTTAGGTGGACTAAGTCTTTCCAGAGTTTATTTTTTAAGATACCTACATTTCTGAGAATGTCTATTGCCTTTCCACATGAATCTTTTTATACTGCATGAATAGGGGGGAGAGAGCAATGCTTTTCTACTCAAAATTGTGACAGCAAATACAGCCCTTCACATTCAGTACTATGATAGATACCAGTGGTATTTTTATCCCTTTTAAGATATGTCTTCAACCACTGCTCAGGGGGCACTGCAGAAGAGGGGCAGAAAGATTAAGAAGCAGGGTTGGTTCTTGAACATAGGGAAACAGAGGCTTTCAGGCCACTGGAAGCTTGCTCATGTGAGCATGAGGCAATGGTGTCATGGAGCACAAGGCCTATGCTGACTCAATCAGACAAAGGCCCAGAGCAGAAATGGGCGGCAGGCCAGTCCTAGCCTGGGAATTGTTGGAGACAGATTACTCTTGGGTGAGGAAGGGTAAACCTTCCTTAAGATCTCTAGATGGGCTTACTAGACTCCAGTGGATGAATTTGCACCAAAGGACATCTGGTACAAATGCTTGACTGGATAGGACTTAGCATGTATGGTAGAATGCAAGAGGTCCAGTGGGGAGGGAATGTGGGGTATCATGGATGGGGGAGGGGATCTAGATTTGATTAAGAACTGTTGTATGAAATGTACAAAAGCTCAATAAAAAAAATTTTTTTTTTTAAAAAAAGCAGAATCCAGAGCAGAGACGGTATTAAGGAGAGAAGCTTGATCCATGGGGAAAGGTCACTAGCCCAAGGGCACATGGCACTATAGCACAGTATAGTAGAAACTTAGAAGGGAATGAGACCAGGGAGGGAGCTTAATCCAAATTCTGGCTTGTTGCTTCCCAACTGGCAGACCCAAGGGCAGTCCTTAACCTTTTTTACTCTCTTTGTTCATCTCATATCAGCTGCCTCAAAGTGTCTGTGGTATACATTCAATTCTAAAATAAAGATGAGCTTCCCTACAAAACAAAGATCTGTCTTTATACCTGATCCACCCAAGCTGATAAAGCAGAATACAAAATTATTGCCAAGGCCAAGTGTGGTAACACACACCTTTAATCCTAGTACTTGGGAGGCAGAGGCAGGTGGCTCTCTGTGAGATTAAGGCCAGCCTGGTCTACACAGCAAGTTCCAGATCAGCTGGAGCTATAAGGAGACCCTGTCTTTAAAAAAAAAAAAAAATATATAACAAACAAACAAACAAACAAAACAGTGGACTGGAGACACATGAAATCTCCCTTCAAGGTGTTGGTAGGAAAGTCCAAGAGACTCCTCAAATAACATAGTTGATCATCGTTCTTCTTCTCCAATACTTTGGCTTCTTCCTTGTGAAAATGTGCTTACAGACAGGCTCTTAATCTCAGACCTGATTGTCTCTCTCATCTACTCCATATGTATTCTGGGAAGACTTCCAAAGTTTTCCATACCACCAATTCTGTTTTCTATACTCTATCCTTCATGTTGTTATTACCTCTTAAATTTCCTGGTAATTTTTCCTCCCAAATATTGGACAGTCACATTTTAGTTCTGTTTCCTATTTCAAAATAATTATACCTTTTTTGTACCCTAATGAATATTTTCTAAAATATTCTTCTGGTTCCCACTGGCCATCTTCTTCAAAGGTTTGTTCTTCCTCTGAATTTTTAAAACAATGTTTCCCTTTTTCTTATTCTGCAGATTCTGTCCAAGTCTTTTTCCCCCTTTCTTTTTTTAATGAACTTGTCCTAACAATTTATTTGTAATATTCCTATTTTTTTAGAGAAATGAAATTGAACAGAGTTTAACTCCTTTAATTTCATGTTCTATATATTTTAGTCGTATATTCACTGTGCAAAACAGCTTCATAAAAGCATTCTCACATATATGTACCACGTATTCCACTCCTATTGCCCCTCCTATTCCCTTCTCCTGTCCTCTCTCTCCTGCTAGTCCCCCCACTGCATTCAAGTCTTTTTTTTATACATTTTATTTATTATTTTTGTTTTATGTGCATGAGTGTATTGCCCGCACGAAGGTAAGGGCACCTGTGTCGTGCAATGCCGACGGAGGACAGAAGAGGCTGTTGGATCCCCCGGGAGGTCGGATCCCCGGGGACTGGAGTTACAGGCAGTTGTTAGCTGCCATGTGGGTGCTGGGATTCGAACCCAGGTCTTCTGCAAGAACAGCCAGTGTTCTTAACCACTGAGCCATCTCTTCAGCCCCTGCATTCAAGTCTTTATTTACTTACTTATTTTTTTAACCCAGACATGCAAGGATCTCTGTTGTATGCTGGCATGAATTCCTTCAGGTATAAAAACCAGGAAGGCAGAGCTGGACCCATTCGTTTTCTTAGAACCCTCCATACTGATTTCCCCAGTGGCTGCATTAATTCACATTCCAACTCCCATCCTTGCCAGCATTTGCTGTTGTTTAATTTCTTTTTCTTTTTTTTTTTGTCTTTTTGAGACAGGGTCTCCCAATAGCCCCAGCTGGCCTGGAACTCACTATGTAGACCAGAATGGCCTCAAACGCACAGAGACCCACCTGCCTCTGCCTCCCAAGTGCTAGGATTAAAGACCTGTGCCATCAGGCCCGGCTTGTTGTTTGATTTTTTTTATGACAATTATCATTTATGCTAACTGGAGTGAAACTGAACGAAGTGAACTGAACGAAATATAGTTCTGATTTGCAGTTGCCTGATGGCTAAGTATGCTAGACACTTTTCATATTTATTGGGGTTTCGTACTTCTTTTGAGACCTGTCTTCTCAAATAATTTTCCCATTTATTAACTGGATTATTTATTTTGGTGTTTAATTTTCTGAGTTCTCTATAGATTCTGGATATTAAGCAGAAAGAATAGCTAGCAGATTTGCTCCCATCCTGCTCTCTTCACTCCAGTAATTACTTCCTTTGCTGTACAGTTTTTAATTTCATGCAATCCTATTTGTCAGTTCTTGCTGTTGCTTCCAGAGTTATCCAAAGGCCACTTGTTTCTATTTGTCAACATAGAAGGTATACATAGATAGCCTCTTTCATCACAAACATGAGTAGCTCTTAAGAGCATGCAGAGTCCCTGGCATAATTCCAAGGGATACTGGTGGGCTTTTATTTCACACAGATCTGTAGACTGAGACTGGATGTCTCCCTATCCTCACTATCTGATTCTTACCTGAACCTCAGGAACTTGTTAATAAACAGAGGTATATGAAACACTAAAATCTCCAGAATGCACCACAAGAAGAGCTTTTTTTTCCTACTCTGGCCATGATAAGACTAAACTTAATTGTTAGAGACTAAATGTCCCAGGAATACATAAAGACTTCCCTACCCAAGGATATTCTGAGTCATAGCCTTCAACCAGAAACTGAAAGATAGATTGAGAAGTCAAGGATGAAACGACAGTCTGCCTAGAAAGTAACTAGTCATATTAGTATTTCTGTACCCAGGGCTGCCCAGGAAGAATGGACACAGGGCTTTGCACCTTCAGGGCAAAGTGAGTACAACTGTATTCTGCAGTTATTCAGCCAATAGCATGAGGAAATCATGGTGACAGGCCAACTCTTAAGTCCTGGTTTGTGGCAATGTGAATGTGCAAATATATTATTTGTTGTGTTATTGTTGTTTTGGGTTTTTTATTACATTTGGGGGTGGGTTTATTTTGGAGGAAGGTACTACAGTGCATGTGTAGAGGTCAGAGCACAACTTGTGGGCACTGGTTCTTTCTTTTTACCATGTGGATCTCAAGGATTGAACTCAGATCATCAGGCTCAGCAGCAAGCAACTTTACCCACTGAGCCATCTCACTGGCCCCAATGTTTCATTTTTCCTAAGTATTCTAATAAGCAGTTGAAGCTGTTTATCAGATGCCTTTTAAAATACAAAGTCACAACAGTAGGTGGCTGTGACTCTAAGAAGCATAGGCCCTCATGTGTCAAGGGTCCTTAAAGTGTTTCAGTTCATTTTTCTCAACTCTATGATTACAGTAAGCCATCATCAAGCCCAAGCTAGAATCCCTAAGCCCTACAGTGACCTAGAACGCAGGATCTAGTGAAATAAGTCACTTCATTTTTAGAGTTCTAATTTTAGAATGTTATATATGTATGAGGCAACATTAGCTCTGTACTTTCTGAGTCCCTGTTCCTTCCCCTGGAACCAAGAAGGAGACTTTTTCAGAGAATAATCTTCAATCACATCTTCCTCCCGAGGTCTTTTTGGTCATTCCTAAGGCTATCCTAGCAGAACTCTGACTAAGTCTATATAAGCAGTCTACACTAGCTATTTAGTACCTTCAGATGAATATTACCAATTGTAGAGTTGGTAAATATACACTTGGTCAGCATCTCTATTTACAGAAAGGAGAAACAGAACATCCCAACCTACTACGTAACATCTTTTCCACTGCTGCAGTAACCCCTGATTAATGACCTCCACTTGCAAAGGAGACTACTTACCTTAACCATGAAATAATGAATGCTATTGATCCAACAAGCTACTGCTATAGAGTGTTATTGATCACCCAATCTTTGGTTAAAATGGTCCTCATTTAGCAATTTCACTGTCACAAACACCTGGAGCAAAGCACACTCATAATTAAAGAGTTTGGGGGAGTTCAAGTGAGAGGTGATGGACAGAGATCTCAGCTTTCTCCCATTTATTCTTGCTTCTGAGCTATTGTTTCTGTCAGAAGGGATATTGATTTTCTATAAAAATAAGAAAACAAGAGGCTCCAAGGGGCTGCAGAAGGTCAGCTTGGGCCAGGGAAGGCGGGGGCAGGTTTAGCACTCTGTCTCTGTCACCTGCCTTCTAAGAGAAAGGAATATTTTCTTTCCTGAGATAGGCCTCTAATACATCACCTTAGGAAGATTCCTGAATGTGACTTCAGGCCATCACCCAACCAATCTGCTTATAAAAGAAGCTATATTCAAGAGGAACAAATGATATGTTAATGAAGAACAGTGAAATCAGGTAAGGTCACCTAATTAGTAGGTGCTATACAGAAAATCTGATTAGAGATCATAGAAAGTAATATTTATAGGAGTTGTGAAAATTTATAATATTCATTAACATACATATACAGAAAAAAAATCTGATCTTTATGCAGGCATAAATAAAGCTATCATAGCACACCAACTTCAGATTCTTCAGAATTCTTGGATGGAATGCAACTAAAGGAAGACAGAGAAAGAAAAGCAGAAATAGTGGCAAAGCTTAAAATTAATCCATGTTGTAAGCACAACGTTAATAAAAGTAACTAGAAGTAAAGCCAATTAAGACATCCATTTCCAAATCTAAAACACTTAATACATGCGTTCTTAAAACACTCTACCCATAGACTAGGCTAAGCCAAGGTTAATGATCAGCTTCCTATCTTAGTAATCTTACAAGGTGAATCAAGATTAGAAATTTTATAAGGCTGATAAAAAGCAACATGACTGATAAAAAGTACAGTTGAGCACTTTGATCTCTATGTCAATAAACCATGGCACACCCAAGCAGCCTTATTAAATTAAAGAATATCATCAGGGATTCCTGAAAGTATTTCTTTTAATGCAAGGGGTAGGGCAATTTTGACATAATTAACTCACCAATGGGGAACATACAAATCATAAACTATTCTCTATTTACAGTCTAATGTTAGCCCTGTTTATAAAGTATGCTTAGTAACGGAGGGCAGGGCTGGGGCTGAGGCTCAGTGGCGAAGTACCTGCCCAGTATGACCAAGGCTCTGAGTTCAATCCCTAAGACCATGATAAAACAAAAAAGCTAGGCCACGTACTTTAATCCCAGGATTCAGAAAGCTGAGGCAGGAGGACTTAAGGCCATCCTGAGCTACATAAAGATGCTATCCCAGGGGCTGGAAAGATGGCTCAGTGGTTAAGAGAACTGGCTGCTCTTACAGAGAACCTGGGCCTGATTCCTAGCACCCACATGGCAGCTAATAACTATCCATAGCTCCAGTTCCAGAGAAATCCAATGCCCTCTTCTGAACTCTATGAGTACTGCATGACACAGGTGCACTTACATACGTGCAGACAAAACACTCATACACAAAAATAAAAATAATAAAATTTTTTTTTTAAAAAGACTATCCCAGGCTCAGTGGTTCAGAACACTGACTGTTCTTGCAGAAGACCCGGGTTCGAATCCCAGCACCCACATGGCAGCTAACAACTGTCCGTAACGCCAGTCCCAGGGGATCCGACAGCCTCTTCTGACCTCTGCAGGCATTGCATTACACAGGTGCACTTACCTACATGCAGGCAATACACGCATACACATAAAATAAAAATAAATAAAATTTAAAATAAAAAAAGGATATCCCAAATAACAACAACAGTAATAATAATTGAGGGCAGCCTGAAAATTAAAAGATTTTAGCTACACTTTTCTATTGAGGAAAGACTGGACATAATCTGATGTCAGAAAATTAAGAACCATCTCTCTTTCTCCACAGAATGTATTTAGGGGGAAAAATACAAAAGCATTTCTGTTTGTAACTACATATAAACAAGAGTCAAATCAAGGGGTGATTTAGCACTCCTAAAGAATTAGAATTTATTTATTTAATTTTTAAAACTGGAGCTCATGTGACCCAGCCTAGCCTCAACTCATTTTGTAGCTGAGACTGGCCTTGAACTCCCCATTCTCCTACCTCTACCTAACAAATGCTACAATGACAAGAATATGCCACCATGCCTAGCAATTTAATGAGATTTTAAAGATTTTCTTCTCATCCCATGTCTGCTACTATTACAGGCACTAAGGTTCAAAAACTAACCACTTAGTTTCCCTGTATTCTAAAAGAAATTAGAAACAGAAATTGATAAAGGAAAATGGACTTACAGATTGATCAAAATCAGGGAAAGAAAACTATTTTCTCTACTACTTTCCTGCAGCAATGCTATAATTTTATAGGAAAGATGAGATAAAAGCCCAGGAATATGTACATGTTAATTTCACTGTGAGACAGGCTGTCAGAACTGTGTGAAATCTCTTAACAGGAAACAAATCCCTGCTCTGCGGGCACCAGCACTTCAGCCTTCCTCTTCCCATAGCACGGATTCCTGGGGAAATTACAGTTCTTAGGGATCCACTGTTTCAATAGTCTGATAGCCAGCAGTGAGGACACAAGGGTCTCTCTTTTTTAAAGGAAGATTTAGTTTTTAAGTTTTTATTTATGTATGTGGTGTGGGTGTGTGTGCGCGTGTGCGTGTGCGTGTGTGTGTGTGTGTGTGTGTGTGTGTGACACAGACACCAGAAGAGAACATGGGCTCCCTTTGGAACTGGAATTACAGGCAACTGTGAGCCACTGTGTGGGTGTTGGGAATTGAACTCAGGTCCTCTGGAGGAGCAGCAAGTGCTCTTAACCACTAAATCATCTCCCCAGGTCCTACAAGGGTCTTTTTTTAGAATGTCTCCTCCCCAGCCAGGGCTGACACAAGACTACAGTCACACAGCCACATCATCCATTATTCCTTCATAGCAACAAGGGGTCTGGCATCCCTACTGCTGCAAGATTCTGAAGTTTGGGGCAGAGAGAGTCCACAGGGGAGAGGCAGGTCTCCTCAATTTGAAAAGAGCAAGAATTTCCAAGAACTCCTGTCTACTTCAATTTCTCCAGGCTCTCAGATAACTAGAACATATAACCTGACAACCTGGGGCAGGAAGGAACAGAAAGACTAGAGCATCACACTGCTAGACCACAGGCTCGGCAATAAGAGCTGGGTCTTAGGGAAGACAGAGTTAACAGTCTCTGACACAGACGATTACTTCACAGTTTCACAGGAAATTCTAGGGCAGAAAAAGACACAAGCTAACATTTCAAAAGGCTATTTACAATCCTCCATTCTTAATTATAAGAATGCAAGATGTGTATGATCATATTAAAGCTAATTTGAATGCCTCAACAGGTTTCAATATCAAAAAAAAGGCTACAAGTTGATCAATTCTTATTTGATGAAAACTGGGATGATTATGAGGAGAAAGTACCTTTATAATAAAAAAATACATATATAAATTAGATAAATAGGCCTTAAGACTGAGAAGAAACTCATTGAGTCAAATTGTAAGCCTACCTCAACAGAGTTGAACGGACGACAAAATAGCAATTAGTCTGAAAGGTGAATTAAAGCCGTCCAGATACAGTGGAAGCACACATACCTACACAGCTTGTCCTGTTACTGACATCACCTCACACCCTAGAATCTAAGATTTATGGCTTTGGTTTTCAGAAAAACTTAAGAAGCAACATCCTCAGAGAGGTTATTCTACAGCTGTAAAAGTTAAGACAAAGTAGAAAAGGGTCAGAGAAAAAGCAAAAGCAACAGGCAGCAAAACTGGTGAATTATGAGCTTGGAAATCAGGTTTGATGCTCAGTTTAGACACTGGATGACCCTGGCTTATTATCTAAACTCTAAACCTAGTTCCCTCTTCTAAAAGTACAAATAATGAGGTTCTGTGATACTGTACACTCGTGAGCATTTAACAAGGGACCCATCAGGCATGTAGCATAGTGCCTGCAAACACAGTGCTTTAAAAACCTGGAGTGCTTAACCCACCTAAGGGCCATGATTGAGGCGTCTGAGCGGATATAAAGAAGGGTAGGACTATGGCAGAGCTGTAAACACCCTGCAATGTACCGTAAAGAAATGTTCCAAACACCAACAGCATCCTCATTGAGAAACAGACTTCACAGATTAATACTAGCAATATTAAAGTAACAAGCTGACAAGTATCAATGTTTTTAGGATGATAGAGAAAAATAAATTATCAAAACTACATTGACATTTTAAGTATATAACCATCAGAGTCCTTGATCTTATGTGGTATAAGACTAAAGGGGCTTGGCACCGTTTCAAAGTCTACCATGTGTACATACAATCTGAATGTCTGCCACAGACATGCACTCAAAGAGAGCAGGTGAGATGGCTCAGTGGATAAAGGTGCCTGCTGCCAAGCTTAACAACTTGAGTTTGATACCTCAAACCCACGTGGTAGAGAGAATCGACAATTATCCTGTGATCTCCACATGCAAGTGTGTATACACACACACACACACACACACACACGCACACACACACAAAATAAATATTAAAGAAAAAAAGAGGGGAAAAAAGAAATGCACTCAAGGGGTTGAGGTGATGGCTCAGTGGGCAAGTGCTTGCTATGCAAGCTTGAAGATGAGTAGGGGAACATAGGTAGACACCCAGAGCTTGCCACCAGCAATCAAGCCAATTGGTAAGCTCCAGGTTCAGTGACAGGCTGTCCCCCTAAAATGGGTGGACAGCAATAGAAGATATCCAACATCCACCTTGGACCTCTATACGCACATGCACACAGGTGTACCCGCATACACACATATACATGTACACGACACATACAAAAAAATTAGAAATTAAAAAATGTACTCAAGGGCAGGCCTTTAATCCTTAGGAGGCAGAGACAGGTGAATCTGTAATTCTGAGGCCAGCTTGGCCTACACAGTTCCAAATCAGCCAGGGCTACATAGTGAAACCCTGTTTCAAAAAACCAAAAAAGAACTGCATTTAATACAGTCAAATTATAACTAGCAGAGGACAGAATTATAACCCCAAAGTATCTAAAGTCAGCTTTTTTTTTTTCTTTTTGAGACAGGGTCTCCCTGTAGCCCCAGCTGACCTGGAACTCGCTATATAGACCAGGCTGGCCTCAAACTCACAGAGATCCACCTGCCTCTGCCTCCCAAGTGCTAGGATTAAAGGTATGCACCACCACGCCTGGCAGAATTCTTAAAAGGCACATGTAGGCTGCATTTATTTACAAACTGCATGTGCCTGACACCTGCAAGCTTTCTCTTTCACACATGTAACCACCAGTCTGCTGATATGTTGATTCTAAAGAACAAAATCTTTATACGAATTGTATGGCATAAACAGCAGAAAACTGTTTTCTAAAAAAATCTTGATTATCATTTGATGTACATCTTTGAAATTATTTTTAGAATCAAATTATTTCTGTTGCACACAGCCTTCTTTACATAGGGAAACACATTCATGAATGGCACTGCACAAACCAGAGACCAACTACTAACTGCTACAGGAAGTCTACAAAGGCAACACTGGAGCAGCTGGTGTGAAAGAGATTGGAACTCATCCAGAAACTGGGTTTGCACTTTGAGTAACATTAACCAGGAAAACCTTAGCTTCAGGGAAGGAGATCTCACCATTCTGACATGTTCTCATCAGAGCCCTGTTTCTGGTCATCTGCTTCACACTCCATTCTTTCTTTCCTTCCTGTTTTGCTTAAGAAAGTCCTTTCTGCTGATTCACACAGCCCATGGCCTGTTGAGGTCCAAGGAGTATTCTCCTTCCAGCGGGACAAACGTTGCTTCTTAGCAGACTTGAACCTGCAGCCTCTCTCATAGCTCCAGTCTGACACCTTCAGCTTCTGCTGAAGGCTGGCAGCCACCTCTGATGTCACTCTCTTCACCTTACGCCGGCGTCTGAGTGGTCGACAAGGTGCATTTTCAGTAAAGGAGTCTGATTCATGCCAAGAATGTTGCTTACTCTTAATGATAGCATTGAGAGCTGGGTGCCGTTTGGCCACCATTGTGTCATCAGAGTCACTGAAATTGGTGACCGGAGCCACTTCTCGACAGTCCTTGGTGGCCTCATCCAGACTTGACTCAGAGGCCTCACTGAAGCAGCAGGCATGCTCAGCCAGGTGAGTAAAGTCAGACCTGCGCTTCCGACCACGGCGCTTCCGAAGCTGCCGCCTCTGCTGCCGAGGGCTCAGGGCCATCTCCTCCCACAGCTCACCAAGTTTATTCTGCTCAGATGTCTGCTCCAAGGCTGAGGCTAAGTCATGTACCAGCTCATCCATGAGGCCACATCTGCCCAAAAAAAAGAAGCCTGAATAGGACCTGTTGTTTTCCAGTAATTTTATAAAGCACATAATGGCACCATGGCACCTTGCCTGTCTATAGAAAATAAGGCACTTTTCATCTAGCTGGACTTAACACTCTGTTCCTGCCATCCACATACCACCAAGCCACTAAAAATAGGTGTTTGGCCCTTGTTAAATACTTGAAGTCAACATGTACAACAGCTCAACAGATGACAATTGGATATTAGCAAAAACAAGCAAACAAATGCAGAATGGAACTTCCCCTTTCCTCCAGTTAAACTTGTTCCTCAATTATCAGATGATGAGCTCCAAAAAGATTAGAAAATGTCTCATCAGACAAGAATAGAAAATCATACACCTTCAGCACCATGGCGGCTAGGGGAACACATGATAGGATCCAGTCACAAGAGGGTATTGAGAATGGATGAAGGCTGCTCTGTGGTCTGGGACCCCTGCCAAAAGCGCTTGTGGCAGGGAAAAGAGCAAGCACAGTGACACCTATAAGGAAGAGTCTGCAGTATGTCCAAGAATCTGTCAGAACAGAAAAAAGAGTCCACATTGGTTAACCAACTGCCACCTACAAGTTACTGAAGAATGTTGTAGAATATGACACTGACACTGATTTTGCTAATAGGAACTTCTAGACTCCTAATCCTGATCACCCCGATTACATGTTTTAGTGCCCATCACACAAAAAACAGGACATAAATGAAACTGAAATGGCAGGGGTGGGGTGGAGTCTCTAAGATTTCTGGCTAATTGCTTCCCAATTTTTCCTATTTTTCTACTCATTCTCATCAAAACAAAACCCTTTAAAGGAGTGAGAATATCAGCAATTTTCAAAATTTCATTTTCAAAATAAATATCTAACATCATCTATACAACACCTAACTAAATATATACTAAATTAGCACTTTCTCCACAGCCTTTGTTAAGCCCAAAGGACCTCTAGACCATAATTAGAGCTTAAAGTTCTGAGCCACCACTCTCAGACCGTATTTCAGGTCACACAGTTTACACTAAAGGCTCTCTAAAAACCTATTCCCAGAGTTCCTATGTCAACAAATACAAAGGCAAGAAACGTCTTCTGACTTATGTGTCACATCTGTGGGAGCAACGGGGACGCCTAGTTCCAAGACTACCATCCAAACAAAATTCAAAGTACCAAAAGCTATACACATAAAAAGACCACTTCCTTTTAAGCAGTAAAAGGTAGGTTAAGACGCCAGGACTGGGGTTTGGACTAAAACAGATAAACAACGGGAACAGCAGTTCTTCTTTCCTAATGAAAAACTACACCTTTAAAAACTAGGGCAGAACCACAAACTTTAAAGTGGGATGACAATGCTGGCGCAGCATCCTTTACTGTCTCAACCGTGACAGAGGAACCCTGGCCCCAGAGCTCCAAGTGTCACCCTAGACGACCAGGTCCAGACTAAGACAGTCGCTGTCAAGCACAGGACGCTGGTGGGCAGCAAGCCACAGAGCCAGTCGTGGGGTCAGAGTGACGGGAGGGGGGCAGCCAAGGAGCAGCTTCCCATGTGCAGTCAGCCGAGACCGGGGGTCAGCGGTCTAGGGAAGAAACTGGCTAACACCCTGTCCTGATGACCCGGTTCCCTCTGCGATCGGGGCGGGGAGGGGTGTCACAGCACGGCCACTGAGGTGGGAAAAGCCAGTTTCGGGGGACTCCGGACCATGCCCAGCCCGCCCCCAGGGCTAGGACGAACACCGCTCGGGTACCAAATGAGCGCTCGCGCTGTCGCGGGCCCAAGAGAGCCGGAAGGGAGAGGGCGGAGGGGACTGAGCGCGAAGGCCGCCCGACCCTCAGCGCCGGGCGGGGGAGAGACGCACCCTCGGCAGCAAGGCCCCACCGCCCCCGTGCTCTCGCCGCAGCCCCGCAGCGCCCAGGGCCGCCCCGCCGCAACCCTGGGCCCTGGCCCGGCCCTCGCAGACAACCCTGCCCCTCACCGGCTGCCGCAGCCACCTCCACCCGGCGCTGCCTTCGGGGCCGAATCTCCCAGCCCGGGTTTCCCTCTCTGACTTCATTTCCGGTCTGGGCCGGAGGGGTGGGGCAGCAACGGAGCGGGAGGGGCTGACCGCTCAAAATGACCCGCCTCAGCCTTGCACTTCCGCCCCGTGGCGCGCCCACTTCCGTTCTGAGGTGGGCGGGGCCATGGGGAAGCCGGGAGGTGGGGCTGGAGGCGTGGAAAGGCAGTATGGAGCTGCTAGGCTCTTCCTGGGGCTGAACTACCATCCCGGGAACACCTTCCCTTGGCGCGCTAGGGTTGAGAACTGGGCTCCCTGCCTTCGCATAAGTGACTCAGAACATTAAAAATGCACATGCCTTGGGCAAAAGGAAAGTAATATAGTATAACTCAAAGTATGAAACATTCGGGATCATGAGTGGAAAAGCTAATAAATGGAGAAGAAATCACCCTCTCACAGAGGACAGATGCTGTCTTCAGGGGTAACCTTTATTTCCTCATAAGCATTGTGAGCTGTGCATAGCGACTTCTTTCGGAATAATACAGGGAGCAGAATGGAGTATTACAGTGGGGAAATCTGTTGATAGTGTGTGACCTTAATGTGTAGTGAGAATAACGTTTTATGGTTCTTTGCTTCTCAAACTCATAACCCGAGTCTAATCTCAAGAAAAAGAAGAAAATCAGACAAACCATAGTTGAAGAACCGTCTACAGAGTACCTGACCAGTATTCCTCAAAATTGTTAAGGTCATCAAAGAGAAGGAAAAAAACTGTCTAAGAAACTGTCACAGTTTAGAGGGGCCTAAGGAGAGACATGACAGGTAGATAGGTTATATACTGGGTAGGATTCTGGAATAGAAAAAGGTGATTAGATAAAAAAATCTGAATACAGAATATACTTTAGTTAATAATAATATATTAAAAGTTGATTAATAACCTGGGTGTGATGGACATGCCTATAATCCTAGCACTTGGGAGGTCAAGGCAGAAGGATTGCTAGTTTGAGGCCAACCTGAGCTACGTAGCAAGTTCTAGACCAGCCTTGAATTACATAACAAGACCTTGTGTCAAAAAAAGTTTTTTTATTAATGGTGATAAATATGCTATAAAATGTAAGATGTAATAAGGGAAACTGAGTGTGAGTTATAATAGAAACTGTAGAATCTTCATAATTTTTCTCTAAACCTAAAATTATTCCTAAATAAAAATATTATTTTTTAAAAATGAATATAGATTTTTGCTCAGAAATAATTCTAAGAATTTTATTCTAAGGAAAAATTGAAAAGAATGCAAAAATGTTAAATACGAGTAAATTCACTTCTACAGCATTCATTGCAAAAGAGGGGTAATGCTCCTGGCTAGAAATAGGGGTGTACAACAGAGGTTAGCTAATGAAACTGTGGTACATCTATGAGACAGAGTCCTTGAAGGCTTTCAGAATTGATGTTATGAGACTAGGACTGTCCTCAGTGGTAAGGCATATGTGTAATATGCACAAGGCCCTGAATTCCATCCCCAGTACAGAAAAAATAAAGTTGATGCTGTAGAAGAATAATGACATGAAAAGTTACTGGTTTGTGACTATATATTTCTGTATGATAATTATATTTGAATAAAAAGATGACTCTAAAAAGGTACAGCTTGACTCTTCATATATAAAAGAAATTAGAAGGCTAGACATGGTGGTACATGCCTGTAGTCTCAGCACCAGAAGGTAAATCTCTGTGAGTTTGAGGCCAGCCTGATCTACACAGAGAATTTCAGGCCAGCCAGGGCTATACAGTGGGACCCTGTCTGAAAAAAGAAAGGAAAGAAGGGAGGGAAGGGAAGGAGGGAGGGAGGGAGAGAGAGCGGGGGAGGGAGGGAGGGAGGAAAGAGAGAGGGAAAAAAGGGGACCAGAATATTATACTCTGCAACATCCAAAATAGTTCTGTTTTAATGCCTATATCCCCAGTCTGTTGTTTTATGGATTTTCAGAATTTTCTGTAGATTAACTATCTGTGTAAAGAGTTAGAGGAGTAGAGACTGAAGAAATGGCTAAGTGGGTAAAGTGCTTGCTGCACAAGTATGAGTTCAGGTCCCCAGCTCTCAAGTAACAAGCTCAGTGTAGTGGCTTGCTCCTATAATCTCAGTGCTGGGAGGCAAGACAAAAGGACCAGCCTGTGAAGCCACCCAGTGAGACCAAGGTCCAGCAAAAGACAAGGTGGAGAACCATAAAGGAAGATACCCTCTGCAAAGAGAGAGAGAGAGAGAGAGAGAGAGAGAGCAGAGACTGATCGGCAAGGGAAGCCAAAAAGAGAAATGGGTTGGTAGGAAAGTGATTCATTCTGTTTTGAACTTGATGAATTTGTGACTCCCACAGGACAAGAAATATGGAAATATTCACGAGGTGTTCACAGCCATCACAGTTCTGTTCTGCTTAAGTGAAAATTCTCTCCCACGGGTCACATCAGTTCCTGGAGTGTCAGTTTCCTTTGTCGACACTGAAATCTCCCAAATGTCTTAAATTTAGCTTCATTTTCTGCTTTCTGTCAGATGTCACTATGTACACATGCCACCAGCATCTATAATTTAAGATGTCAATATAAAGCTTAGTTTCTTTAAGAGTCCCTATCAAATTGGCCCCTTCTCCTCTGTTCCCTGTTTGGGGAATGTCACTGCTACCATGTAGTCATCCAGGCCAGAAACTTCAAAACTATTTCATTCTTCCTTCTATCTAGCCTGAAATTTAGCTAAATGTAGGGATGCCACACCTCTTGCACCCATCCTTCCTCTTTTGCTTCCTCTCTGCCATTGGCCTGGAGACAGGCAACCACTGCCAGATGATGCAACAACAACCCTATTGATCCTCCCACTTATAGTCACTCCTCCAGAGAAGCCATCCTTTGCTCTGGCACTGCAGTGAACTTCCTAGAACACAATTTGGATCATGTCACTTCATCCATGGCCTGCTGTCCCCCGTATCACACTTGAGCAGAGCTTACCACTAGCTTCTTCTGGATTTGGAGTGATTTAAGGCTCAATGCCAAAGTCACCTCTATGAAGACTTCCCTTTGCCTCTCTCTCTCTCTCTCTCTCTCTCTCTCTCTCTCTCTCTCTCTCTCTCTCTCTCTCTCTCTCTCTCTCTCTCTCTCTCTCTCTCTCTCTCTCTCTCTCTCTCTCTCTCTCTCTCTCTCTCTCTCTCTCTCTCTCTCTCTCTCTCTCTCTCTCTCTCTCTCTCTCTCTCTCTCTCTCTCTCTCTCTCTCTCTCTCTCTCTCTCTCTCTCTCTCTCTCTCTCTCTCTCTCTCTCTCTCTCTCTCTCTCTCTCTCTCTCTCTCTCTCTCTCTCTCTCTCTCTCTCTCTCTCTCTCTCTCTCTCTCTCTGACTTGCCAGAATATTACAGCACTTTCTTCATTCAACCTTGAATTAGAGGCAATTAAGTGCAAGTTGGCCTCCCCAACTTAATCACCCAGCAAGCAAATATTTACTGAGCACCCACAACATCCCTGGCCCCATGCTAAGCTCTAGAGATAAGACTATGTAAACAAAACAGAGCCTCCTCCATTGCCCAGAGGCCCAGCCCTATTCATCATCTTACTAGACCTGGCTCAGAGCTGTGTACATGGCAAGTGCTTGATAGATTAAAAAATTAAATAAGTATTTGTTTACTAAATGCTGGATCAGGAAATTAGAAGCACTTGTGGAAATCCTAAGAGGAAAATTTAATGAAATCTCCATCTTTGTGTGAAGATGAAAGCCATGAACAGAACTTCACAAGAAAAAGACTGAAGAGGTAGCTCAGAGGGTAGAGTTTTTGCCTAGCATGCATGAAGTCCTGGATTCAGTCTCCAGCACTGCATAAAACTGGGTGGAATAGCAAATGCCTGCAATCCCAGCACTCAGGAGATGTCAGCAAGAGGATTAGAAGTTCAAGGTCACCCTCAGCTACGTAGTAAGTTTGAGAGCAGCTTGGGATTCATGAGACTGTGTTATTAAATGAATAGGAGGTGTTTGACCAGTAGGGTTTTGTTAGTTAGCTGAGTAACACACAAAGGAACTTCCTCCAAAAGGACCAGTGTCTACAAGATAGAGGAAGAAGAACTTGAAGAAAAAAGAGTGAAAGGATAATTGGGGATAAGCAGTTCTAAGGAAAGATCACATCTGACAACTGAGACAGCTGCCGACAGTAATGCATTTGCGGGAGAGAGAAATGGAAGAGTGATTTTCCATCCTAGCTGTATCTGTAGCTGGTTTTTTTGAGCCTTTACTTCCTCATCCGTAATATGGTTCCATCTCTGTCTTGGATGGAGATAAAATAGCACATGTAGAGCGTTTAACAGGGAGCCCACACACAAATAGTCATCATTCAGATTTGAAATGTGTGATAGTTTTGTCAACTTGACACAACCTAGAATCACCTGGAAAGAGAGTCTCAATGAAGGAGTATACATCAGATTGGCCTGTGGGAACGTCTATGGGTATTAGCTTGGATTATCTTGATTGTGTTCATTGAGATGAGAAGAACTTCCCACTGTGAGTGGCACCATTCCCTAGGCAAGGGATCCTGAACTGTACCAGTGCAGAAAGCAGCTGGACACATGCACTCATTCCCTCCCTGCTCTGGACTGTGGATATAACTAGCTGCTTCAAGTTCCTGCTGCCTTTGACTGCCTCACAATGATGGACCATGACCTAAAATTGTAAACTAAATTAACCCTTTCTCCCTTAAGTTGCTTTTGTCAGGATAGTTTATCTTAGCAACAGGAAAGGAAACTAAGACAGAATGTCCCCCAAAAGCCCCAAAAGTTCATGTGGTGAAGGCTTGGTCCCCAATTAATGGCACTTGGAGGAGGTGGTGGAAACTTTAGGAGGTGAGGAGTGGGAGAAAGTAGGCTACTAGGAGGTGCCTTGAAGGAACTATCTCATGCTTGGGCCCTTTCTGCACTCTCTCCCTCTTCCTCCTGTCTGCCAGAAGGTAAGCCACTCGGTTGCACCATGTGTGCTCTGCCATACTGCTCTGCCTCACTATAGGCCCTGAAAAATCAAGCTAGTCAACCATGGACTAAAACCTTTGAAACTGTGAGTCAAAATAAATCTTTCCTCCTTTCAGGTGTTTTGTGACAGTCACAGAAAACTTATTAACACACGAAAGAATTACTCCCAAAGTATTAAGAATTAAGAATAAGACAAGCCAAAAACAGTTTCCCTCTGTTTACAATTGAAGTGAAACTGTCAGTGAATAAGGAAATCTCCAACTGAGAAAGGATCTGCATCAGGGAGGAAATAATGGTTTTCTCTCCTCTGTCCCCACAAAAATGTTTTCAAAATTAATTAAGGGGCTAGAAAGATGGCTTGTGGTTAAGAGCACTGACTGCTCTTGCAGAGGACGAGGGTTTGAGTCCCAGCACCCACATGGCACCTAACAACCATCCGTGACTCCAGTTCCAGGGTATCCAATGCCCTCTTCTTGACCTCCTTGTTGCACAACACAGATGCACCTACACACAGGCAATACTCTCATACACATAAACATTTTAAAAGATTAATTAATTAATACACATCTATTGTTGATTCATTA
Source organism: Nannospalax galili (assembly GCF_000622305.1). NCBI lineage: Eukaryota > Metazoa > Chordata > Mammalia > Rodentia > Spalacidae > Nannospalax > Nannospalax galili. The sequence goes on from NW_008329640.1 coordinate 3,946,849, forward strand.
GATTTCATGCTCTTATAAAACCTGAAGATCTCACCGCAGCTTGCATAGTCAGATGCCTGGCCCCTGACTACCTCTCATCTTGACCCCTCTTCCTAGTATTCTCAATGCTAACCCTCCAAGCAGTGTTTCTCCAAACTTCTCAGAGCTTTGACATAAGCTTTCCTAAGAGTATCTTGACACCTCCACAGTGAGATCTATCTTAATATTATGGAAAGTACTTTCCAGTTCATCATCTGTGTCTTAGTCTATTTTGTGGTACAAAAGAGCAAGGCTGAGTAATTTATAAAGAGCAGAAATGTATTCTTCTACTTCTGGAGGCTGAGAGGCTCATGATCAAGGTCCCAGCAGACTGGGATGTCTGATGAGACCTGATCTCTGCTTCTAATATGGCACTTGTTACTGTATCCTCCAGAAAGAGGTTGCTGTGTCCTCACATGGCAGAGGCAGGGGGGAAAATAAACAGTACTATAATGGGATGAAGGCCTGCTAAATGGGCCTTCATACCATTCATAACAGAAGGAGCCTTCATGACCTAATCACCACTGTATTAGTTATTTTTCTGTTGCTGTGATAAAACACCATGACCAAAGCAATTTGTAGAAGGAAGAGTTTATTGGGCTTATGGTTCCAGAGAGATAAGAGTCCATCATAGCAGGGGATGCATGGCTGGAGGCAACTGGAGCAGAAAGCTGAGCAAGGCTATGAACTCTCAAAGCCTACCCCCATGACACTCTCTCTCCAGCAAGACTGCACCTCCTGAACCTCCCAAAACATTACCACCAAGTGGGCACAAAGTGTTCAAATACTTGGGGCACACCATAACCACTTAAAGGCCCTGTCTTTTAATACTATCACATTAACATTAAGTTTCAACACTTGAACGTAGCAGAAGACATGTTCAAAACCAGAACATCTTGTTTATTTCCCTTACAATGCAGCATAATCCAGCATTATCTTTTTAATTTGATGACTATTTATACTCCATGGCTTCCCACTAGAATGAAGTTTTAGCATGATAGGGACATTGTCCTTTGGCCTCTGCATCTTTCTGGCACTCAGAAGAATGTTTTTCACATTGCAGGTGTTATAACTTAATAGAAGAGGAAAGCAAATTCCCATAAAGGAAGCTGACACAAATTACTCTTCAGAAGAGTTTTATTAGGAGAGTTATAGCATTGTGCCATAGCCAGCACAATGGGGTCCTGAAGGGAGAGATTGACCCTTCAGTTCTAAAAGACAAAGGGGGTTTCTCAATCTTAAAACTTTCCAGAAGGAGGGCAAGCTCCATACCACATGGCCTAGCCTATATGGGAGAAGTTATAATTCAAAGTTATTTTGAAGTAGTCAAGAGAGACCAACACATTTCTCCAATCTGGTTCTTATCCTCCCTCCAAGAATGGAGTGGGCAGAAAGCAAAGAATGTTCAAACAGGAGGTGCTTTATTACTAACTCAGGATTAACAACCTTGAAACTGGTTCTATAACTTTCAACAGATTGTCACATGGGATCTGACAATTTAAATAGAGGATGTTTGAACTCTCAGTAGCAGTGAGATGCCAGCTGAGAGACATTACAGTCTGATAAGTGTTGGAGCTCCAGGAAGCTCTCAGAGGGCACTGGGGTGTCAACTGAGAGCAGTCCCTTGCAGAGCGAGTCTTCAGAAAGCAGGTCACAAATGGAAGCAACAGAAGCAGCAGATCTGTCTCTGGCAGGTCTTGAAGGCTGGAAGCATCTGCAACAATGAATTCCCATCTGCAGCTACAGTGTGGAGCCTTGGAGTCTGAGGCAGGAATGAGTCCCCCTCCTTATAACTATTGGTTGACCCCAGAGGCTGGCTCCACCAAGCTGTGAGTCTGTCTTCTGCAGTCTTCTTTCTCTTCCTCCTATGAGCCACACCCAAAGCCCAGGCCTCTTGCAGATAGCCATCTTCTTGCCTTCTTGCTGCCTCTGCAGGTGGACATTCCTTTGGGCATGGACTTCCTTGACACTTGTATGTCCAAGTTTCTTCTTATAAAGGCACCAGTCCCACTGGATTAAGGTGCATCCTCACAGCTTTATTTGAAGTTAGTCGTCTCTTTAAAGATCCTATCTCTCCCTCCCAGAACAGTTACATTCTGAGGTAATAGAGGGATCCAGCATATCTCATAATGCCACAAGAGTTCATGTGCTTGAAGATTACTGGCCTTTTTCCTGTTCAGGAATGGGCACATGACTCAACAATGAACAATATGGTATGAGGGAGAATAGTTGGGGCACCACGTCTGAGAAACGTGTCTGCTCTTAGATAGAAAGAGACTGTCTCCTCTCTTTTCTTCTGGGAACTAAACCTGAGTATGACATCTAGGACTGCCGCACCTTCTTGCTAACATCCTGAGGATGACAGAGTAGAAACAACCTGGATCTCTTATGAGATCACTGAGCCCTGGATCTACCAGCTCTGACAGATTCTTTCTAGAAGTTTCTGTTCTGTTACAAGTTTACTGTCCTATTGCTTACACAACTCTGAGCTGTGACTTTCTGTTACTTGCAGCCCAGTGCACTCTAGCTTTTCTACCTGCCCATCATTCAGGCTGTTCTCCCATCCCTGCCATTATCTTCTTATTCCCATCCTCAAAACCAAAAAATGGTGCTCCCACTTCCTTTGGCAAAACCCACAACTCCTCTATTCATATCCTTCTCTACATCCCTTTATAGAAATGGCAGTGAAATCTATATCCAACTTTCTGCCCATGGTTGCATAAAAACTTTTCTGCCATTGAAAGATTGGCATTAAAAATTCCTGAAGCTCCGTGTTTAGAAGGGCTGTGTTTTCAGGAGCCATCTGGGCAGGAAATGAGCACATAAAGTACCAAGCACAGATCACTTACTTTCTCTGCTTGGCTGAGCTTGTTGTTATATGGACCTCGTTGGAAATAAATAGAAGCAGATAACAGGAGTTCTCAGAGGTATGGGCCAAGACTGTTTAAGATGGAGCTCAATGGGGAGCTTGGATGAGTGTGAAATGGCAGCAGGACCTGGCTTTTTAGATGGGCCAGAAGGAGATGAGGGAAGGGAAATTAACATTCATTAACTCTAGTATACCAGGAATTGACCCAGAAGTACATATATTAAGTTAGACAATAATAAAATACAGCCATGAATCACTTAATAACAAGAACATGTTCTGGAAAATATGTCCTTAGGAAGCTTTGTCATTTGAAAACATGGAGTGTGCTAATACAAACCTAGTTGCAACAGTACAATCACTTGAGGTGGCCTCAGGATACAATCAAGAGATATAGTAAATAAGAACTGTATTAGCTGCTTGCTAATAGTGCAACATGGTAGACTGTTTTACATCAACTCACTTTTATAAATTGAAAGAATATGCTCTAGGGGCTGGAGAGATGGCTCAGCAGTTAAGAGCACTGACTGCTCTTGCAGAGGACCTGGGTTCGATTCCCAGCACCCACATAGAGGCTTCAAACCATCCTTAGCTCCAGTTCCAGGTGAATCCAAAGCTCTCTTCTGAACTCCACAGCATTGCACAGCATGGGTACACTCACATACATGCAGGCAATACACTCATACACATAAAATAAAAATAATAAAATTAAAATATTTTTTAAAAAGAATATGCTCTAAGACAGTAGTAAAAGTACATAGCAAATGTATAAACTAAAAATAATAATTTATTGTTACGTACTACATGTAATTATTCAACTATTTATTTTATTATTTATCCACATGTGTTTGTTTGCTTATTCATGTGTATGCAGTTTCATGTGTGTGAGTGTGCATGTAGAGGCCAGAGGACATCTTTGAGGTCATCCTCAGGAATACCGCCTACCTCCTTTGAGTCAGGGACTCTCATTGGCCTGGACTTCACCAATTGGGCTGTACTGGCTGTCCAATGAGCCCTAGGGATCTTCTTGTCTCCACCTTCCCTGTGATAGGATTCCATGTGGGTGCTGGGGATGGGACTCAGGTCCTCATGCTCGTGAGACAAACACTTTATAGACTGAGCCATCTCCCGAGCCTCATATATAGCACATTCTGTGTGCTATACTTTCACACAGCTCGCAGTGCAGTACGTTTGTTCATGCCAGCATTAGCACAAGCACATGTATATTACACCAGGCCACTACAACAGCTATGATGATGATGATGATGATGATGATGATGTCACTAAGTGGTAGGAATTTGGGGGGGGGAGTCTTTTTGAGACAGGGTCTCTCAGTAGCCCCAGTTGGCCTGGAACTCTCTATGGAGACCAGGCTGACCTATAACTCACAGAGATCCAACTGCCTCTGCCTCCCAAGTGCTAGGATTAAAGGCATGTGCCACCATGCCCAGCAATTATAGGAAATTTTAAGCTTCATTCTAGTTTTATGGGTCCACCCTTATATAGTGGTTTGAATGAGAAATATCCCCCATAGGCTCAGGTATTTGGTTCCCTGTTGGTGGCACTATTTAGGGAGGTTATGGAACTTTTGGGATGTGAAGCCTGGCTAGAAGTATGTCACTGGAGGGTGGAGGAGGTGGGCTTGGGAGTTTATAGCCTCATCAAAACTCCAGTTCACTCTGTTTGCTTCTGCATGTGAGTGAAGATAATGAACTTTCAGCTTCCTGTTTCAACCACCTGCTGCCATGCCACCCCTGCCATTATGGACTCTCCCTCTGGAACCATAAGCCAAAATGAACTTTCTTCTTGATGTTGCTCTTGGTCTTGGTATTTTGTCACAGTAACAGAAAAATAAATAATGCAGTTGTTGACTATAATCTTTTGGGCACTTGGTAGTTGCTACCTTTAAAGTCACTAATCTTTTCTTCTGCCACTTCAAACAGGTTATCTCATCCAACATATTTTTTTCATTTCAAACATTATATTTCTTTTGATGTCAGATTTGGAGTCTTCTTTTTAAAAACATATTCAGTGCCCACCCTTAATATGCTCATGTTTTTCTTACAAATGAAATGTAGTTATAATTGCTTAATTTTCTTTTTATTTATGTCTGTTTAATTTTATACAAGTTAATTTCCTACTGGTCCATAGTACACAACTATTTTTACTTATTAGTTCCATCATTTGTGCAAATTTGAGCTGTTTTAATTCATTGATTTTTCTATATATAATAATATTTTCCTGTTTTTCTTCATCTCATAATTTAAAATTTTTAATTTATTTTTATTTTTATGAGTATATGTGTGCTTGCCTGAGTTTCTATGCACCATGTTTGTGCAGGAGTCTACAGAGGCCAGAAGAAAGCATCAGATTCCCTGAAACTGGAGTTACAGATGGTTGTGAGCTGCCATGTAGGTGCTGGGAACCAAACCCAGGTCTTCTGCAAGAGCCCCAAGGGCTCTTAACCACTAAATCATCTCTCCAGCTAATTTTTAAAAATATTTTATTTATTATTTTTATTTTGTGTAGAATGTACTGCCTGCATGTACGTGAGTACACCCATGTCGTGCAGTGCCGCGGAGGTCAGAAGAGGGCTTCGGATTCCCCTGGAACTGGAGTTAAGGACAGTTTATAGCTGCCATGTGGGTGATAGGACTCAAACCCAGGTTCTCTGCAAGAGCAATCAGTGCTCTTAATTGCTGAGCCATCTCTCCAGCCCCCTCTCCAGCTAATTTTATCTTGGTAGATACTGGAAACTTTTGCATCCTCTTAATTGTCTAAGAGGAGAGGGTAATAACAGCTCTTGCTATTCCATTAATATCTATGTTGGTCAATTTCCCATCATTGTGACAAAGTACTCTAGAAAAAATAACTTAAAGAAGGAAAGCTTGGGTTGGGGAGGCAGCTCAGAGTAAACACAGTTGCTGAGCAAGTCTGACGACCTGAATTTGGATCCCCTGAGCCCACACAAAAGCTGGATGCAGTAGCAAAAATGTCTATACTTACAGGAAATGGGAGGCAGAGACCAAAGAGTCTCCAGAAGTTTTAGCATGACTTATGTGCGACGGACACTTATGCAGCATGGAACAAATCCTGTCTTACACAAGGTAAAGGCCAACACCTAAAGATTGTCCTTTGACCTCCACACCTGCATTGTGGCATGCACACACCCTGACCCACACACAGCATGTTTCTCTCTCTCTCTCTCTCTCTCTCTCTCTCTCTCTCTCTCTCACACACACACACACACACACACACACACACACACACACACGCCTCACACACACAATAAAAAAATTTTAGAGAAGGAAAGCTTTGTTTTCACTCACAACTTCAGAAGTTTCCATTGATGTTGCTTGGCTCTGCTGTTGGCAGGCTTGTGGTAAGGCAGTGCGTCATGGCGAAGAGAGTATGATGAAACAGAGCTTTTCACTTCATAGTGGCCAGGAAGACGAGAGTAAGAGAGGGAGAAAGGGAGGACGGAGCTGGGGACAAGATAAAGCCTTCAAGGGCATTCACAGAGGACCTTGGACTAGACCCTACCTTCTGTGTTTCCATCACTTCCCATAAAGTAGCCCATCAGATTTTGAACTCACTGGATTCATTCATTGATGAGGTCAGACTCCTCAGGATCCAGTCATTTCCCCAAAGCCCTCTCCTCTGAGCACTTTTGCATTGGGAACAAAGACTTTAATGATTGAGTCTTTGGAAGAATTTCTTCTCCAATGCCAAAGATAGAAATCTCAAGCCCTGTATTGTATTGAGAATTTTTTTATAGCTCAGGCAGCTAGAGATGAGAAATAGTCTCTTTTTTTTTCTGAATCTAGTCAGTTCTGGGGCCTTAATATTCCCTCTAAATCCTGCTAACAAACTGGTCGTTTCCTTCTTCAACTCATCTCCTTCTCATAGTACTTTATCAAATTTTTAGTCAAGAGCATCTGACCCTTTCAACATTCTACTTGGGAATCTCATTACTCAAATCCATAAGTTCATTAAGTTACTTTCATCTTCCAAATTACCTCAGACAACAGTTTTACCAGCTATTTCACCTGACATCACACAAGTCACCTTCTTCCCAGCCTGCTGTAGCAGTTCCTTTGCCATCTTTTCCAGGCTCCACTGCTTTGACATTCCAAGCCAATGTTAGAGTTAGTCTTCATGCGGGTTTGGTTCAAAGCCACACCAGTTTTCTCAGCATAACTTGTGTGTTAATCATCTGTTGACACACTAATCCTGCATAGCAAGTCACTTGAAAATGCAATTACTATGTCAGTGAGGTGGCCCAGTGGGTAGGGGTGCCTGCCACTAAGCCTGATGCTCTGAATTTGATCTCCAGGACCCACATAGTGGAAGAAGAGAACTGACTCCTGCAAGCTGTCCTCTCACTTCTATACACATTCTATGGCACCACCCCCCAAAAAACATAAATTAAAATGCAGAAACAATTTTATGTAGTTAGTGTAGTTACTTCAGAGATGGAAGTGAATGAGAACCGAGCATAATTGCACATATGTATGAAGAGGCCATGATGAAACTCATTACTTTGAGTGCTAATGTAAAAAAGTTTTTAAATTTTATTTACGGGTGGGGGTGCTGGAGAGATGTCTCAGTGGTTAAGAGCACTGGCTGCTCTTGCAGAGGACTCGGGTTCAGTTCCCAGCACCCACATGGCAGCTAACAGTTCCAGGGGATCCGACGCCCTCTTCTAACTTCTGCAGGCATTGTATGACATAGGTGCATTTACATACATGCAGACAATATACTCATACACATAAAAATAATAATCAATAAAATATTTTTAAAATATTTTAGTTACTGGGCTAGTAAGACAGCTCAGTGGGTAGAAGCACTTGCCAAGCCTAATGACCTGAGTTTGAGCTCCAGGACCCACATGGTAGGAAGAAGGAGTCAACTCCCAAAGGTTGTCCTCTGACTTCCATATATGCACTGTGGCACACATGCCTATACACATGCACACACAATACATACATACATACATAAATGTTTTAAAAATTAGTTACTTAAAACAATGTTCTGTGGGGCATGGTGGCACACACCTTTAATCCCAGCACTTAGGAGGCAGAGGCAGGCAGATCTCTGTGAGTTCAAGGCCAGCCTGGTCTACGTAGTGAGTTCCAGGACAGCTGGGGCTATAAGGAGACCCTTTTTTGTCTCAAAAAAACAAAAAGAAAAACAACAACAACAACAAAAAACAATGTTCATTCACTACTTCCAATGGATCCCTATGCTGGCTAGGAAAGTCCTGCCCATCTGGGCTGGGCTGGTCATACCTGGGCTTACATTCATATGTCTGTAGTCAGCTGGGGGCTGGATATTCTAGGATATTCTTAACTGAGAGAGTTTGACTCCTCTGTGTCTGTCAGATGTATCCAGCAAGCTGGCATAGTCATGTACTCATGACCACAGGCCAACTCTTGCATGTCCTTCCAACCATAGTGAGATGCTAAGAGAAGAGGCAGAAATACAGGCACTTATACTTTTTCAAGCCCTGCTTGAATGAAGGTTGTAACCAACACATTGGCCAAAACAGGTAGGTTATGGAGCCAAGGCCAAAGTCCCTATGGAAAGGCACTTAGGGAAAGGGCTACACACAGGCAGGGATTTAAGAAACAAAACCAAAACAGGAATGGTTCACTAACAGTGTTCAGTTTCCCACACCGATGAAGTAGGTTTTCGAATAGTACTAATGTCACCTGCATTTCACAGACAGAAGACCTAAGTACGCACAAGTTAAAAGCCTCTGCCATGGGCAGAGGCAGGCGGATCTCTGTGAGTTCAAGGCCAGCCTGGTCTACATAGTGAGTTCCAGGACAGCTGGAGCTACAGGGAGACCCTGTCTCAAAAGACCAAAAAAAAAAAAAAAAAAGCCTCTGCCAAGGTTACATGTGGAGGCCTTGGGGCTCGAGGCCTAGTGACTTGGCCTTGGAGTTCCTGTAGTTCAGCATAGTGCTATCCTACCCACTATAGACTGGCCCAGAGCTTTCTGGAAGTTCTGACCACGGGGATCCCTGCAGATCCTAAGCCCTGGGAAAACAAAGTCACAGACCTTCAGGGCTCTGGCTGCCTGTGGCAGATGGAGAACGTCCTGACAGCCCCTGTTTCTGCACCCCGAGTACCCACGGCCGGCCACACGGTGAAGCTACTCAGGGGTTAAAAGCAAGGAAAAGAGAAACAAAGAAAGGAATAAAGTCAAGAAATGTGCCATGAAGCTTCTTGCAGCGCAAAGCAGAGAAAGTCATTTCCAACTTCTTTCATCTTCAAGATGAAGCCACTAAATAAAGGGGCAAAGCGGCGAACACAAGGGCTTTTAATCTGTCTCATCTCCTTCATAATAACTGCAAATTTTCCCTGGGCCCCTGGGAGGGAGCTCTTCCCTGCGCTCGGCCTTATCTCCCCCTCCACATTGCGCGCGCGCTGCCCGGGCTGTCCCGGCGAGGCCTGGGGGAGTCGGCGCTCCCTGCCGCATTGTTCGGCGGCCCGGGGCTGGAGGAGGGCTGCGGGCCGTCAAAGGGAAGCGGGCTCCGCGCCTTCATTAACGCGGCCTTTCAGCCGCGCATATCAGAGCCAGGCCTTTTCAGAGGCGCTAATTAGCAATTTGGAGACTTGCCCCCTCTGGAGAGGCGCCTTCAATGTAACAAGTGGGAACCGCGCTGCTCCCTTTCTTCTTGCACTTAATATTTATTGTTTTCCATTTTCTCCCTCTCCTTCGCTGTCCCCTCCCAGTTCGCTGCATTGTCCAGCTCACCGCCACTAGATAAGGCCTGGGGGGCGGGGGAGCGCATCATTAATCACTCTTTTAATTCTCGGCTAATGATAACTTTCTTCTTGCACTGAGAGAAGTTAATCTTTCTTGGATATGGATTGAAAGGAGGGCGATGGGAAAGAGTCGGGAGGCGGGGGGGGGGGGGGGGGAAAGGGGGGGGGGGGGGGGGGGGGGGGGGTGATAGACGCAGAGGATGGAGATGACAGAAGAAACTAACTCTCCTCTCTCCCCATCCAGTTCTCCAGCTTTCTGGGTAACCTGTTGGCTTTACAACTACATCTTTACATTATCCTGCCCCTTTATCCAGCAATAGCCGGTGCCAACTTTTATTATAAAAACTTAACATGTTCTAGGCTGGAGAGATAGCTTGGGGTTAAGAGCACTGACTGCTCTTGCAGAGGACCGGGGTTCAATTCCCAGTACCCACATGGCAGCTACAAACCACCCTTAACTCCAGTTCCAGGAGAATCCAAAGCCCTCTTCTGACCTCCGCGACATTGCACCACATGAGTGCATTCACATACATCCAGGCAATACACTCATACACATAAAATGAAAATAATAAAATATTTTTTTAAAAAGAACACTCAACATGTTCTTCAAAGTTCCACTGAGGTGAGGTGCCACCTCCTCTGGGAAGCCAACCCTGATTACCCTGTTTGAATCTCTCCACTTCTTCCAGTATGGATCTCATACATTTGTAAGTTGTAAATTCTACACATCTTAGGACTGTTTACAACTCCAAATGTAGAGACAGCAAATCTTTAAAGCGACCGTATTCCTCACAGGAACAGGCCCAGCAAATGTTTAATAAATGAATGGATTCACAAATTCCTGACTGCCACACTTTTCTTTTTTTCCTTCATCAACATTTAAATAGCCCTTGCTACGTGCCAAGTACCATTCTAAGAACCCACCCATTGTCATGGTTTGGCTGTTGGATGTCCCCCATAGTTTCATGTATGGGAGGCTTGCTCTTGAGGTGGCACTATTGGGGTACTAGAATCTTTTTTTGGGGGGGGTCTTTTTGAGACAGGGTCTCCCTGTAGCCCCAGCTGGCCTGGAACTCACTATGTAGATCAGACTGACCTTGAACTCATAGAGATCCGCCTGCCTCTGCTTCCCAAGTGCTGGGCATAAAGGCGTGTGCCACCACACCTGGCAGAAGGTTCTAGAATCTTTAGGAGGTAAGGCCTAATAGGACATCCTTAGGTAATTAGGGGTGGATCTTTGAGAGACAGTGAGGTCCTGACTCTCCTCTCTTCCTCTTTCCCCCTTTCTCTCCTTCCTGACTTGCGATGTAAGCACTCACTGTAGCTTTCCTGCCATAATGTACTGCCCTGGTGAGAGGTTCAAAACAATGGGTCTCAGAGACCTTGGACTTGAACCATGAACCAAACTAAACCTTTAATCTGAGTGTTTCATTGCAGTAATGCAAAGCTGACCAATATATACTATTTACTTATTTACTCCTCTTTACAGCCCAAGAAGGGAGAAGTGGTCTTCACCTTACAGATGAGGAAATGAAGACACAGAGAGGTTAAGTAACCTGCTATGACCACAGAGCTGTTAAGCAGCAGAACTGGGATTCAAACCCAGGCTCTTGGGCTACAGAACTTTGGTTCTTAAAGCTAATTTGCTAGGCTGTGATCTTCCACATAGGCCTCTGCCTCTGCTTAGTCAGAGACCAGATTGGGAGGGAGGCCCACATCAAAAGTACAGGCAGGTGCAGAAGGGATAGTACAGGTGGCAGATAACCGGGCTGTCACCTGGAGACCCACCCAACAGTCAGACCAAGTAAGAACACTACCAGCAGAGGCCTATCCTGGGCCCTTGGCCCATGGCCATAACCCTGGGTAACTTGACCTCCCTTCTTACTCTGGGCCATTCATTCACTGAGGCAATGGGAGCCAACTTCCCAGCAAACCCTGGGTTCTGCCATGAAGAAGTGAGTGAACGGTATGCCCTGGAGAGGGAGGGTGGGCAAGAGAGCCCCTGAAAATCCCCTCCGAATTATAAACATATCCTCTTTAAGTACATTTCTAAGGATAACATTTGTATTACTCTGTCCTGTGTCTGCAGATAGAGCCTGCTTATCTCCTGCATCTCCCCTCCTTTCTCTGTGCTCTGCTGGGAGCGGTCCCTATCTGAAGCCACGCTGGCAATCCGCTTCTCGGCGATTGTTTCGATCCAGGGGAAAAATTAATTTCTGCCTATTGTTAATTGAGAGAATTGTGTGGAGGATGAGGGAAAGGGAGGGGGGAGCGAGAGGCCGGAAGGAGGTGGAGGGGAGCAATCGTGTTATTAACCGTGTCCCTTTCATAAGCAAATATCCTGATTGCCATCAGTGAGATGAGAGGCTCATTAATGCGGGAAGCAGAGGTGATTAGAGAACTTTTCAAGAGCTATAGAGCTAAGCAGGAGGGAGGTTTGCAGGAATCCACAGGCCCAGGGAATTTGGGAAGGACTGGGTTGGTGGAAAAAAACACTAGTCTTTTAGATTAGCTTGCCTGCTCTTTACCCCTCCTCTGCCTCTTTCCCCGAGACTAAAGGTCCCCAAAGTCATCAACTAGAGTTGTGAAGAATGCAAAAAAGTAAGTGAAACTTCACAAAAGTCGTGTCTCCTCTAGAAATCTGCCCTCGATACTACTAAACTGGAAGTCTGCAAGGCCAGTTGGCCCCCAGATGTGCTTAGCGAATGGCATATGTTTCTTTATGATGTAATTGTCTTCCTTTGTGGTTTGCTAGTCCCTACCAGTTCCTGCTTAAATTTCCATCTTGCCTCACTTTTTCATGTCCTGTCCTGATCTGTATTTGCCTCCCTTGGTCAGGCTGGGGCTGCAAAGCTGGAGGTGCTGAGGACCGGATGGAGAGGATTCTGAGAGGTGGTGGGCATGTGGGAATGATGCAAAGGTGGGTGCTATCCTCCTTAGCCGCCTCTGATTTCAGTCATAGCATAACTGCTGGTCTGTGCCATGTGAACCTCCTAACCCTGTCTCAATCAGGGACCTCATCTTTCTCTCTAGTTCTGCCTCAGGACCTTCCCTAAGGGGATAGTGCTTAGCAGCAACCTCCCTACCCCCTACCCCCAAAGCTCAGGGGTGAGATAAAAGTTTACAACCCCCTGTCTAATGGTGGGCTGGAGTTTGTGGATAAACCCCTCAGTTCCCCAGAAGGAGATGTAGGGGGGACATTCCATACCCAGCTCAGAGTGTCTGATTGAGTCAACCCTGCTATCTACAACTCACACATTCTCATTTTTTTCTTCTTCTCTAGCACTTCCTGATGGCACCTCTCAAACTGTCTATGCCCATGTCTCTCAAGCTTTGGGATATAAATAAAGACAATGGTCTCACGTGTCTCCCAATACAAAGGATAGAAGAGGATCATTAAGGAGCATGGCTCCCTGTGACTCCAGGCTACAGCTGGTGCTACACACAGAGCCTGTGTGAAGGCAAAAGAGCCAAGACCTGGAACCAAGGAAGACGTGCAAGCTGCAAGTTGAGCTCAGATGCTGAGACAAAGCCACATGAGGAGCCCTCGATGAGAATACCTACAGACTGACACTGCAGAGCCCTGGTCTGGGAGAGCTAGACACATGGTACTGTGGCAGCACAGTCCATGGTCAACACCCCAGGCCATAGTCAGCCATGTACCTAGGCTCAGAGTGTTCATACCCTGCATGGGCATCTCTAGGTGCTTCTACACCCTTACAATCCTTGCATGTTAAGTTCCTTGTGACAAATAGGAATCCTGCCCAGCTCTTCCTCACACCCGACTACTTTAGTCCCCAGAATCCATCCCAAGCCTGATTTCAAAGTGGGGACTTTGCTGGAGACACTGAAAGAGGCCAGGCAGAGGCATCTCATGGAGAGACTGGTGATGCTGGGCTCAAAGACCAGGGGCTATGGCTTTTTAAAATTTTTTTTAAATTTTTATTTTTTAGAAGAAGCATTTCATTACATGTTTAACATACTCAATAACAATTTCCAGAGCAAAGATACATCTCTTTCAAAAGTGGCTATAATTTTTTTAGGTTCACAGTTGAATTAATACAGTTATACAATATTGAGCTCTTTTATCCCCCAGAACCCATATCCAAAGGATAACTCCATTTCCTTCCAAAAACTTCAAGTTCTCTCCCCATATATTCTGATTTGAAAAAGAAGACAACGATCCAGACTAGAAAAGAGCCCAAGGAAGGAGTAGGGAAGAGGAAAAGGAAAGAAAAAGAAAGAGGGAGAGGTGCTTGAAGATTTCCAGAACAATCTCCATTCTCTACGGTGCTTCCTGTTTAAAAAAATGAAAAAGGAATGATGGAGAAGGGGAGAGAGTCAGACAAGTTTAATGATGTGTGTTCAAAGCTCAGATTGGAAAAATGACAGAGAAAAGCAGCCTGTTTCGGCACTAATAAATTGTTCTCTGCGGTAAGAGGCGCCTGTCGCGGCATTAATACAGGCCCCTAATACACGGGTCAGGGTTAAGTAATTCTCTCCGGCAACTTAAGCGAATAATGAAGCTGGCAGCGGCTGGTGGTGCAGAGGGGAGATGGTCTCTGCCGCCGGCACTTTGTCTTCATTTATTATGCCAGCGGCGGCTCGGACTGGAAGCCTCCGCCGAGGAGATATCGCTTCATTTCGGCAAGGTAATGAAAGCCGGGTTGGGGGGAGGATAAACCAATTTGCCGGCTGACACTGGAAGGAGTGATTTGCGGACTCCAGAAGGGGAGAGGAGGGCCCAAGCACAAGGAGGTACAAGACTGAGCCAAAGTGGGCCAAGGCCCTTCCACTAGACAGAGACCTGGCCTGGTGTGGAGTGGGACTGGGCTGGGAACTAGAGTAAAGATGAAGACCTAGGAGAGAGGGGAAGGGAGTGGAAGGACCAAGTGGAAGTGAGGAGAGAGAACAGGGGAAGAAAATGGAGGGTCACAGAGATCCAGACCAGAGAAAGGATTATTGCAGGAAAGAAAAGAAACCATGGTAAGAGCCAGATATACAATAAAAAGCTAGAGGGGCAAGGAAAGTTTGATGGGAGCTGCAGGATAAAGTGCATATTGGTTGGCTGACAATAAGTGTGAAATATGTGCCACTTAGCTATGTTGAAACAGTCTGAAGTCTTCCCTCACAACACCCAGGTCATAAGAAGACTTCCATCTGGGTTCTGGTGCCAGCTGGGGGTAAGAATTTCCTTTGTCAGCTTCAGTCCTTCAGTGATGTCCTCAGGGGGTAACCTCAATTTGGGGATAGGGGCTGAGCTGCGTTCCTGGAAAGTTCTCTATTCTGCATTTGTCTGAATCACCACTATTTCAGGAGACTCTCCCTCCCAGTTCTACCTTCAAAGTGGGGGACCCTGTCCTGGTCCATGTGCTCAGGTGAGTCTCTCCTGTACTTTAGCACCTCTCTCCAACTGTCTAGCCAAAGTGTGAGTTACCATTCTTCTTTGTCACATGGTAACAAAAAAGTAGGACAGGAGTGTTGAAAGGACCATTATTTCGAGTCCTTTTAGATTGCTGTCAATCATGTGTTTCAAAGTCATATCTGAACCAGGTGGCACACTCAGGAACAAGCATAACCCCAGGGATGAAGGCAGGACAATGTAATTATACTGCGACTTTCTCTGAGCACTATCACCTTTCTTGCTTTGCTTCAGCACTAGGACTTTTGGACAGCTCCAGCCAAGGGTTCAGCTAAGGACTGGCTTTCTTCCCCTATGAAGTTTTCAAAAAAAAAATTTCAAGACCCATTATTACAATCTCAACAGTCAGTAAATGGAGAAGTTTTCACTTTCTCACTCTCCCCTAGCCAACTTTCTCTCCCTCTTTCCCTATATCAAATCCTGTACACATGTTCTCTCTCTCTCTCTCTCTCTCTCTCTCTCTCTCTCTCTAATACCCTATACATTTGCTCTCTCTCTCTCTCTCTCTCTCTCTCTCTCTCTCTCTCTCTCTCTCTGACACAGTTGTTCCCAAGTAACTCAACCACTTTTCTCCCCTGATGTGGGTTAAGGATTTCCAATAAGGACCAAATATTTGAAGCTTAACACTGCAGTCTCTAGAGAAGCCAGGCCAATTTCACACTAATCTAACCCATAAAGGGAGAGCGCATCGGAAGCAAAAATTACATCAAAGAGAAGTTAATTCAGAGGAGCAGGCAACATAAAAAGAAGCTACTTTCAGTTTCAAATGACTATACCAATCTGGATTAAGAGATCAGCCTGCCCAATGCCTATATCACCACGTCCGTGCCTGGGTACCAGGTAGAATGAAGCCTTGTCCGGAGGGACCAGTCTGAATGGGGGTTAAAGGAGAAAATGAAGCTTCTACCCTACTCCCACATCTATCAACACAGCACATGCTCTCAGCTAAGGGATTTTGAGAAACAATGTTAAAAAGATGCAGGGGGACAGGGCTGGAGAGATGGCTCAGCGGTTAAGAGCACTGACTGCTCTTGCAGAGGACCCGGGTTCAATTCCCAGCACCCACATGGTGGCTATGAACCATCCTTAACTCCAGTTCCAGGGGAATCCAAGACTTTCTTCTGACCTCCGCGGCATTGCATGACATGGGTGCACTCACATACATACAGGCAATATACTCATACACATAAAATGAAAATAATAAATAAAAGTAATTTTTAAAAAAAGACACAGGGAAAAGAGAAAAGTATGGAGATGCATATCTATAATCCCCAGTACTTTGAAGTCTGAGGCAGGAGGATCACAAGTTCAGAGTCAGCCTTAGCTACATAGTGAAAGCCTGTCTCAAAATGAAATAAAACAACAAATAAAACAGCAACAAAGGTTTACCAAAAACAAAAAAAAAAAAGAAAGAAAAAAGGAGACCGTAAGAGTCAATCAAAATGCTAATGCTGTAGGTAAGTGACTTTCCCTGTGTTGCTCCAAATTTTCTGTCATGACGTTTTATTGCTTTTATGATGACAAAAAAGAAAGGAAAAGAGGAAAGAAGAAAGGAAGGAAGGGAGGAAGGGAGGGAGGAAAGAAGGAAGGATGGAAGGGAGGTGGGAAGGGAGGGATATTCAAGTAGAGATAGAATCTCAATGATTTTTTTCCTCTACTTGGCATTTATGTGTTTAGACACATCCCTTGGCATGACACTTGTCTGAATTATGTTTATAGGTGAGAAGCCCTTTTATAAATACGTCAGGGAAGGGTTATGGTGAGTCACAGAGAGTTGGGGAGCCTTGGGTTCAGTCATTAACTCTAAGACTGTAGTAGAAGGTAATTGGAGATATTTTAAACATTATCTTGTTTTTGTAGACAAGGTCTCATATAGCCAACACTGGCCTCCATCTCTCTGTATAGCCTAGACAGACCCTGAATTTCTGAGACTCTCTACCACCACATGGGGTTTTATACAGTGCTGTGAGGTGAACTGGGGGCTTCATTACCAACTACATCCCCAGGCCCTTTAACACTTTTAGTTCTTTCCTTTTTCAGGCTGGGGAGGCTCTGTGCTGCTGAATCCTCAGTCCGACTGGATGACAGTCTTTGAGTTGAGCAAAGGAATGAATGGAAGGAAAATCTTTTTGCCTTTCATTCAACAACAGGTAGAATTGTACCAAAGATGTCCATTTCAGTCTACCACTCCTTGTCCATCAAGCCACACTGCTCACTCCCAACTACATGATCCATTACCCAGGACAGAATTCTTCACGGTGAGTACTCTCTCATGCCCACCACCTCAGGCTGCTAGGGCATCCCATAAGGCTTACTCTGAGCTTGCCCAGCCAAAGCAAGGGGACCCAGCCAGTCCAGGCCCTGGGGGAACGCCGCCAGTCATCTCATTTTAAGTGGAGCTGAAGTGAGACCAGCCTCCTGCCCACCCTCCTCCTGCCCACCCCCAGGCGGCTGTTTGACAAGTGTAAATCCCAGAATGAATGAAAGCGCCGGGCCTGGTGGAGCCTGTCTCCAAGCGCGCATCTCCGTGCTGATTGACTTGTCGCCTCTGCGAGGCTGACTCTATCAGCTCCTCGGTGGCTCCAATTCCAGGTGTGATTTAGTTTGGAGATGAGAGGTGACAGTTAACATTGGTACTCGTCACTGTAGATCAGACGCAGTCACGCTGTCTTCCCCTCCTCCCCAGCTCTCCGCCTCCTGCAGACAAGCAGTCTTTGCGAGCTCCTGCCGCGCCCACCCACCGCGCTCATGCCTGGCTCCCAAGCTCGGGCGGGATGACCAGGTCTTCCTCAAAGCCCAGCACCTTCCCCGGCCCAAGCGTCCTTGTCCTCCCTGGGAAGCCTCAGATCATTTTCCTTCTCTATCTCCTCCATCCGTCCTCCCTCTCTCCCGCTCAGCCAAGCCCTGAATGCCTTTAGTTCCAGTCAGCGGCTGGCACTGGCCTGCACCAGCTGAAGCTTTTCCTTCTATTTCTTTTACTTTTTCATTTCAATGCACAGTTCTTGGGGGTGAGTGCAGCTCATGACGTTTTACACATATACCCCAAAACATCACTTGGATGAAAATATAGGGTATACCTAGCACCCCAACCACCTTCCTCCTGCCCCTCACTGGCAAGATGTTTGAACATAAACACTGTCCTAGAAAGAACACCTGGATTAGGCATGAGCAAAATTCCTCCAGTCTGGAGGACTAAAAAGGATCTAGAAGGTCCAGTATAAGGAAGGAGTGCCTTTGTGCAGGATCCCAGGCAAAGAGTAGCCAGTCTGGCTCAAGTAGTTTCTGACTTGAGCCAAGGATTTAGGGTTGTCTCCTCTCATTTAAAATAGTGTGGTGCAGAATTGAGAACGGCTGAGAAGGCTCCTTGGTGGACCCCACATCTCACACCTCACAGGCCTCTCTTGTTTCTGAAGTCACCCTTGATTCAGCAGTGTGTGACTTGGTCAGTGGGGTAGTTGACTCTTCTTCCATACCTTCTCTCTCTTGTTACTCCAGGGTCTCATGGCTGAAAGTGTAGTCCTATCCGTACAGTGGATCACTATATCCTAAGCAACCCCTAGTCCTGCTGGGGAAATGAACGTGGCCTTCACTATACACTCAACAGGGCTAAGAGCTCTGTAGAGGAACAGGCAGTCACAAAGGAAACAGTAGCTAAGTCTATCTGGGGGAGAAAGGAATGAAAAAAGAGCTAATGTTGTCCAAATACCATCAGGGATAGTCAGCTATGCTACTCATGGGTTCTAGGATGTGAAGATAATGGTGGGTACCCCCATGGGCATCCTATGCCCTCAGAACATAAACCTAGACCAGTCATGATGGGCACTCTGTTAGGCTGGTCCAAGCTTTACTAACATCATGAAAATGTTTTTATTTCATGAAAGCATTAATTCCTGGGTGATTAACAAGGCAGATAAGGGTCTTATTTCACAGAACTTAAGACAAAAACATAAACGATAAAGTGTGTGTGTGTGTGTGTGTGTGTGTGTGTGTGTGTGTATTGCTGAGGAAGGAACCCAGGACTCATGTACACTAAACAAGCACTCTACCACTGGGTTAAATCCCAGGCCCTTGAGAATAAATAATTTTAGATGACAGTCATAGAATTGAGAGTGTGAGATCCAAGTTATTTTTTTCTTGAAGCAAGGTCTTATGTAGCCTCAAGCTGGCCTAGAATTCATAATTCTCTTACCTCAGCCTTCTCTACCAGGACTGGGTATGGGTATGATTATAAGGTACCAAATGCATACAGGGAAGTGTAGTTACTGGTATACAGACAAATGAATACATATGTAAGTACTCAGAAGTGTGTGTGCTGGTTAGGATTGAACCGGCTTTTCAGGGCAGGAGGTTGAAGAGACCCAAATACAACATTCACCCATTTCTGTGGTGTACATTCTCCCACCATGGTTATTTCCTGGTACCATCAAGCTGTTAAGGACAGTGGAGTTGGAAAGAGATTCGAGTGCCCCTCTCATGAGCATCATGACCTACATGAGTTAATGTGAGCCGGATTCAGTACCTAGCCCTGTTGCACACTTCAGGGTTTACCACATTTCAGGGTGTACTCACGTAGCCACCTCTCAGATCAAAGAATGCAACATTCCAACATATCCACTGTGCCCCTCACTGTCAAATGGAGGCTTCTGAGAGTAGGAATCTTATCTTATGGATGAGATATGAGCAAAGCCCAGAAAGCCGTGGAGGACCAGAAGAACTAGGAGGTCAGTGAGAAAGGGAATGGTAAATTTCCTGGATGAAAAACTGCCTTTTCCAAGGCTTCTAGAAGGTGACTACTGAACAAGATTTGGGATTTCAGCCATGCAACCTTCAGCAATCGAAGCATTGCAGAGAGAAGTGGGCAGCACTCTATTCTGACTCATCTGCAGTTGGTTCACTCCTGTCACTGGCCAGGCTTCTGTGCAGGCATCCATTAAGAAAACATTCTGCAGTTGCTCAATGAATTAAGACAAAGCATCACTCCAAGATTACATTACACATGGAATTGCAGCCTCAGAAGGTGGAGATGGGGATCCCCAGAGCAAGCTGGCTAACAAGACTAGCCATATCAGTAAGCTCTGGGATTGACTGGAAGACCCTGTCTCGATGGATAAGGTGGAAGAAAGAGTGATCAAGGAAGATTCCTGACATCAACCTCAGGATTCCACATGAATGGACATAGAAGTACATGCACACCTGCACACATATGTGCAAAAAACACATACATACACTCATACCCCCCACATACATGAAAATAGAAAAAGAAAAAGTTCTGTACTGAAAGACAGCCCCTAACCCTCTTGCTGCTCCAGATGGTCTCCACAGCATTAGCATTAACATGAATCAATTTTGTGACCACTGTCTCTCCCAGGAAATTGTCCTTACTCCCTCCCACATTCACTGAGCCCTACACTATGCTAGGAATAGAACTTCCACCTTCACAATAAGGAGCATTCTCTTTCCATGTCTTTCCCTACACACCCCCATTCTGCAGTGGCCCATCTGTTGAATGTGCAAATCCCTGCCCTTTGGGTATTCTGCTGTCCTGGGAGGATGTGAGGAGGGGTCCTTGGGCAGAGCAGAGGAAGAAGAAAGGGAAGGAGACTCGGGTAGTGTCACCCTCTCCTTTAACCTGAGTCACAATAGAATAGCTCTTTTCTGGTCATAGAGCTTACAGATACCTGGTTTGATTTCAAAGTAGTTCATATCCAAGAAAAGGAAAAAAAAACATGGCTTTTGAGATCAGTACTGGCTTGGCACTCACAGTGATGTCATGGTGTTTTACTGGTGATTGTGAACAATTTCACAGAATCAGAATCAGACAAAGCCACTCCATGACCATAATGAATTAAGATGAAGCATCACTCCAAGATTACATCATTACACAGATAAAAACAAGAGCACAACAGGATGGCCCCCACCATTCCAGCTAGTAGGATGATGGCTGCTGCTTCAATTATAGCTTTAGCTTAAAAGTCTAACCTAGTCTTGAGATCCATCACTTGCACAATCATAGAATTATTTCCTAACAGCATACAACTTAGAGCAAAGCCCCACTTCCTAATACCCTCTCCCAAATCATCTAATACAAACCCAAATCCTAAATAGGTTGTTCATTTCAATTACTCTATAGACTCCCACAGTGCCCAGTACATTCATTCTGCCTTGTGGCAACAAATTAGTGCACCCAGCTTTGCCCAAGGGAAGGTGTATTCTTGGCAGCATTGGAAAACACTGATACCCAAACCATGTTTCCCCATCACAAATATTAATATGAGGATCAAGGACAGATAGTCATGTGCATGAAGTAAGAAAAGATGGGGTTCAATAGGGAAGCACAGCACAGGGTTCAAGTTCCCAGAAAACTTGGGCTTTGGGCTCACATTAAAACTCACCACAATCCTGTGAAGTGAGGGATGTGAACCTCATTTTTATAGCTGAGGGAACAGAGTTGGAAAGAGAGTGATAACATGCCAAAGTCTTGCAGTTAATGACTGGGATACTCACTCAGATGATATGGACTGGATGTTTGTATTGTTCACATATTGAATCCTTAATGCTCAGGTGATAGCACTGGGAAATGGAGCCTTGTGGAGCTTAGGTTTATATGGGGGTCCTGTAAGTAAAGCCCCTGTGGTGAGTAGTGTCCTTATAAAAAGGAGGCCACATCCTTTAACTAAGGGCACAACTGGAAGGCAGTCATTTGCAGGTCAGGAAGAAGGTCCTTATCAGGAGCTACATCTCCTGGAGCTGTGACCTAGGACAGCTCCACCTCCAGAGCCATGCAAAGTGTCAGTTGTCTGAAGCATCAGTGGATAGCATTTTGTTCTGGAAGCCTGCATAAACTAAGACATCAGGTTTATCTGATTTCAACATTTTCACTGCAGAAAGGAATACTCTCAGATTGACTGTTCTATTTTAATATTAAAATTTATCTATAGGGCTAGGGCTTAGAGCGCTTACTGTATAAGCAAGAGTACCTGAGTTATAATCACCAGCACCCACATAAAGAATTGAGCATGGAGCCAAGGTGAAATCTCATCAAGTAAAAGAGTTTACCAAGTTTGATAAACTGAGTTTGATGCCCAAGACCCACATTCTGGAAGGAGAGAAGCAACTTCCACAAGTTGTTCTCTGATCTCTTCACACATGCGCACACGTGCACACACAATAAAAATAAATAAATAAATAAATAAATAAATAAATGTAAAAAAACAAAAACAAAAACAAAAAGCTGTACATGGCTGCTCATGCCTGTAAACCACAGTGCTGGGGGTCGGGGAGGTGGAGACAGGAGGCTCTTTAGGGCTTGTTGGTCAGCTGGGCAGCCAGCCTAGTGGAAAACCAGCAAACTTCAGGTTCAGTGAGATACCCTGTCTCCAAGGATTAAGATGGAGAGCTATAGAGGAAGACACCTGACATCTTCCTCTGGCCTCCACACATATGCACAGGCACACACACATGTACACAAATACACATAAGTTTCATCTACAAAGGTTATATGAAAATAAACTCTCACTGCAAAGCAGGAAAAAAAAAAACAATTAATAATGCTTGACCAGTCTTCAGGCCTCCTCTGTTCTCCCAGAGGTTATTACCAGCAGCAATTTATGTTTAACCTTTCTGTTCTTTTTCTATATGCCTACCTGCACATTTGTGTGTTTGTAGGGAAAATATATACACTTCTTCCATGTGAGGGCACAGCACAAGACACACTTTGAAGCAGAGATCAAGCCCCACCAGATGCTGTATCAGCCAGTACTTGACCATGAACTTCCGGCCTCTAGAACGGTGAAAAAGAAACCGTGAACAATTGTCGTTCGTAGAAAAACTGAAAAAGAAAATATGTTATGTGTATTTTTGTTCTGTGGTGTGGTTTTACTTTTACACAAATGGCTGTAAAGAAGTTGGTTTTGGTTAGTGTTTTTATCACAGCAACAGAGGCACACAGAAAGAGATACCAGAAGAGTGGGCTATTGCTGTGACAGATCTGACCCAGTTGTTTTTGGGAGGATTGTGGATGGTTTTGGAACTTTGGGTGAGAAAAGCCACAGAGTGTTTAGAACTTAGTGAACTGTTCTATAGGAATTTGAAAAATAATTCTGAAAGATGTGTAAACAATGGAGATCTGACTTGTGAAGTTTCAAGGGAAGCAAAGACTGGGCTGTTTGTGAGATATTTTGAATTGAAAATGTGTGGTTTCTGGTTGGCTGGGACTGAAGGATCAGCTGGGACTGAAGAATCAGTTGTGATTAAGAAGAGATTGGTACCACTGAAGTGAAACCTTTGCTTTACTGGGACAACTGATGCTGGTCATCTGGGGCTTGAAAAAAATCAGCTATGAGTCATGAGAGACCAGAATCATTGAGGTGAAATCTTCTGGGAAGTATTTCCTCAGGGTCAGCACATAGAAGCTGGGGTCCAGATGGGGACCAAGGATCCTTCTCAAGCTGGAAGCAGGACTTAGTAATGTGTAAGAGTCTCCTATGTGTTACTGGTTTTGAAGGCATGAAGGGGTCCCAGAGAACAGCTGAGGCTTGGCACTGTGAGAGCCCAGGAAAGGCCATTGGTGAAAGTGCAGCCTCAGTTTTGGTGAAGACTCACAGGATTGACAGGGTCATGGAGAGAATCTGAGGCTTTGCATCCTGAGAGGTCAGGAGAGGCCATTGAAGGTGCAGCCTCAGTTGCAGATGAGACCATATATTGGAGATACCAGGACAATGGGACAACCACCAAGGGTAGTGGCAGATGTCGAGTGAAACCAGCCTGAGCCTACAAGACAAGCTGTGTGTGCTGTGGATGGCAGAGCCAGAGAGGTGAAGCTGCCCAAGTCCTTTGGAATTCAGAAGATCTTGAGTGAATCCCAGATGTCCAGTCTTGAGCTACTTTGCTGGAATCTTGTGCCTAAATCTTGCCTGAATTGTGCCTGAATCTTGCCTTTTGAAATAAGATTGTATTTAACTTGTTTTGGATTTTATAGAAGCCCACAGTTAAAAGAATTTTAAAATCAAAGTGTTTGGATTTTTTTTAAGGATGGTAGAACTTTTTAACTTGTACTGTTTTATGTTGTGATATTAATATTAGCATCATATTTGGGGGGCAAGAAAAGGAAAGGCTGTCATTTAATAGCAGTGTTTTTCTGTGTCAAGTTGACAAGGGGTCAATTGTGCTGGATAGTTTTAGTTGTCAACTTGACACACCTGGATAGAGAGAATCTCAATTGAGGAATTTCCTCCATTGGACTGGCCTGTGGCCATGTCTGTGGAGCATTTTCTTGATTGTTGAGTGACATGGGAAGGTCCAGCCCACTGTCAGCCATGCCACTCCTGGGCAGGTATTCTTGTGTTGTATAACAAAGCAGGCTGAGCACAAGCCAGAGGAGCAAGCCAGTAACCAGCTATCCTCCATGGTCTGTGCTTCAGCTCCTGTTCTGAGCTCCTGCCCAAGTTTTTCTCCATGATGAACTGTAAGCTGAAGATGAAATAAACCCCTTCCTCTCCAAATTGATTTTGGTCATGGTGTTTATCACAACAATAGAAAGTAACTAGAACACACAAACATGTACATACATACACACACATGTTTTATCTACAAAGGCTATATGAAAATAAACTCTCACTGTAAAACAAAACAAAAACCATCAATAATGCCTGACCAATCTTCAGGTCTTCTCTGCTCTCCCAGAGGCTATTCCAGCAGCAATTTATATTTAACCCTTCCATTCTTTTTCTATATACATTCCTATACATTTTTGTGTTTGTAGAGAAAATATATGCACTTCTTCCATGTGAGGGCACAGCATAAGACACACTTTGGGAAGCAGAGATCAAGCCCTACCAGATGCTGTATCAGCCAGTGCCTTCATCATGAACTTCCACCCTCTAGAACTATGAAAAAGAAGTCTCTGTTGTTCATAGAAAAATTG
Source organism: Nannospalax galili (assembly GCF_000622305.1). Lineage (NCBI taxonomy): Eukaryota > Metazoa > Chordata > Mammalia > Rodentia > Spalacidae > Nannospalax > Nannospalax galili. Next base: position 3,971,854 of record NW_008329640.1, read on the forward strand.
AAGAAAATATGTTATATGTATTTTTGTTCTGTGGTGTAGTTTTACACAAATAGCTGTCCATGTGTTCCACAACACGATAATTAGAAACCAAAAAGTACAGGGATTTTTGTCTGCCCTGTTCATAGTTATGTCCCCAGAACCTAGAACAGTGACTGGCACTTAGTTTGTGCTCAATAAATGCTTGCTAGTTGAATGAATGAATGAATGAATGAATGAACGCTAAAGCTGAGTGAGTCTTTTCACATCTGTGCCTGTAGAGTTACCACATTGGTTTCACCACCCCATAGTACTCAATGGACACAACACAGGCTCTGCACTGTATGCAGCTGTCCCCCATCAAAGGATGCTTAGGCTAATCCTAGTTCTTCACCATCATCACAAAAGTGGACATTTGCGTACACATCACTTGTGCACACATCACTCTCTGGGAAAGAAATCCAAAAAATTGCATTGGTGGATTGTTGGGAAAAGCAGACTTTAATCTTAATTGTCTTTCCAAAGGGCTCCTTCAAAGAGGACTTACAATCTATACTCAGTGGGAGTATGTGAAAGTAGCCATTTCCTGATACTTTCTACAATACTTAATGTTACCCTCCTTTTTTTTTTCTATTTGATAGATGTAAAATAGCACCTGTAAAAACTTTTCTTCCTTTCCTATGATGGATTACACTAAAAGATCCACAGAGTGGCTGGAGAGATGGTTCAGTGGTTAAGAACACTGGCTGTTCTTATAGAAGATCTAGGTTCGAATCCCAGCAGCCACATGGCAGCTAACAACTGTCCGTAACTCCAGTTCCAGGGGATCTGATGGCCTCTTCGGTATTCTGCAGGCTTTGCACAACACAGCTGCACTTACATGCATGCAGACAATACATGCATACTCATAAAATAAAAATAATAAAGTATTTTCAAAAGATCCATAGAATAATTTTTGTAGAAGTGGAGGGAACAATAAAGGAGGCTTGGTGTTTATTTAGGAAAACTGGATAAACTTCTAACACTGGACATTTGCTGAGCACAGCTTTAAGTATATGCTGAGCATTTGTAGGTGGCAAGTTTGGGTTTGAATCCTGGTGTTGTCATTTCTTACCTGTGTGACCCTAAGTGAATCCTGTAGCTATCTTCAATTTTCAGTTTCTCATCTATTAAATGAGGGATAAAGTTGTCCATTTTATAGGGCTGCTGGAAAATTGAATAAGTTAATATTTATGACATTTAAGTCCCCATCTGTAGACTTATGTTAGTATTTGTCCCATAATACAAAATATTACATACCAGAGTCTACATTGTTTTTAAAAAAGATTCATTTTATTTTTAATTATGTGTATATATGTATATCTATGTGCACATAAATGTAGATGCTTGCAGAGGTCAAAAGAGGATGTCAGATTCCCCTTGAGCTAGAGTTACAGGTGATTGTGAGCCACCCAACATGGGTGTTGGGAACCAAATTTGGGCCCTTTGCAAGAGCAGTATGAGCCCTTAACCCCTGAGCCATCCCTACAGCCCCTACATTCTTTATATACATTGAATTATTTGACCCTCACACCTGTTTTAATGTTGTGACTACTGTTGTTAATCCCATTTGATGGAGAAAGAAACTGGAGCAAAGAGAAGTTGAGATGCTTATGTAAGGAGACACAGCCATTCTGAGAAGACCTAGGATGTGAATCTATGTTGTCAAGCCTTGCTTAACAGCAGCTTTATATGCTGATGTCATGAAATGGAGAGAAAAGAGCCAGGCTTCACTTCTTAAGGTAGCTGTGAACAGTGACTAAAACACTCAGTGGAGCCTCACAGGGAAGGCATTTAGGAAGAGGCCAACCTGGTCTCTGTCAGAGTCAATTCCAGTTTGGGAGTTGTCTTCACGGATCAATGTTCCCTAAACCTCACTAGTCCTGGGGTTCAGACTCCAAACACGTTATATCTTCACTGCAGCCCCAGCACTCCCTTGCTCTGTGAACTCATGAGCTTCCTGCCCTGGGTACCTTTCATCTCTTCCTTTGTCAGGATGCTGGGGAGATAGCTCTGCTGGTAAATCCAGAACTCACACTTGTAACCCCAGTACTAGGGAAGCAGAGAGAGGCCGATCTCTGAGGCTCATTGGCCAGCCTAGCCTAATTGGCTAGCTGTGAGCCAATAAGAGACCCTGCCTCAAAATACAAGGTGGATACCTGAGGAACATCATTTGAGGTACCCTCCAACATCCACATGGACACCACACACACACACACACACACACACACACACACACACACACACTTGCAGTCAGGGGTGTCTGAGGATAAAAGCAATAGCAGCTGCAAAAGTCTTGACTACCACAGAGGCCCTGCCCTCCTGATCTTGCTGCCTTTGGGCCGTCGGCCTGCATTTAGGCTTGGCTGCTTCCCAATTCTTTCATCCTGAAGTTGATATAGCCATGAGGAAGAGCTGGAAGCATGACATTCAAAAGGCAGCAGTGGGCACAGTAATAAAAATTACATTAAATTAAGGGGCTGGAGAGATGGCTCAGCAGTTAAGAACACTGGCTGTTCTTGCAGAAGTTCAAATCCCAGCACTCACAGGGCAGCTAACAACTGTCTGTAACTCCAGTACCAGGGGACCCGACAGCCTTTTCTGTCCTCTGCGGGCATTGCATGACATGGGTACACTTACCTACATGCAGGTAATACATGCATACACACATAAAATAAAAATAATGAATTTTTAAAACTTAAGAATAGAGTTATCTGTTCTTGTATAGCAAACTGAGGCAGTGTCTGTCTTTATTTCAAACTTCGTTTGTCCCTGTTTACACCACCTATTTCCTTGAACAGACTCTGCAGGTACAGACTGTCCAGCTCTGACAATTCTTAGGGTGGTGAGAGTGAGCATCTCATCCTATATAAGCTTTCCTCCAGAGCAGCCCAGGTCTGCTCTGTTATGTCTGAACATAGTCCCAGTGCAGCCTCAATCAGATGCTGTTTCTTGCCCCTTTGTAATTTCTAACTCAAACTGAGTAAAAGAACCTAAGCCAGAGCTGGGTTGATTGATAACAAAACTATTGTAAAACAACAAGACTTAAAACAGCCACCATATTATTAACTTAAGGTTCTGGGAGTCAGCAGAGCAGGGCTCAGTCAGGACGGTTCATCCCTACTCTGAGTCTATCTGCAGTTTGAGATGAAGAATCCAAAATGGCCTCTTTTTCTTGCCTGGTCCTTAAGTAGAGACTTAAACATCTGGGACAAGACATTCTCTCTCTCTCTCTCTCTCTCTCTCTCTCTCTCTCTCTCTCTCTCCCCTCACATTATTCATCCTCTAGGGCCTCTCTCTTCACTTGACTTCTCTAATGGAATGCTACAGACTTCCTTAGGTGGTGGCTTAAAACAATGAAAATGGACCCTATAGGACCTATTCAGACCCAGGCTTAGGGTTCACACAATCTCATTTTGACTGCAAGTCATGGTCAGTCCAGGTTCAATGTGGGAGTGGGAACCAAGAAACGTGTGGGTGACCATGTAACCCATCTAGCCCATCTACCTACCTTGCCTCATTAATGGGCTTGCCTCATTAGTGCCTTCCCTGACAGTAATGACAGCAGCTAGGGCTTCCTCTGCCCCAGGGTTCTTAGGCGCACTCCTGCTTATGGAGGATACTCTACCCTCAACTGGGAGGCCCATTACACAAAGCCCATTCCTGCTCAGGTCCTTCTGGCATCTTCTGGCATCACGTCCTCCTCCTCCTCTCTGAGAGCTGCACCCAAGTGTGTATATCTATTATGAGAAGGGGGAGAACAACCAAGCAGTATGTCACAGGAGTGATAATTACATTCCAAACTCCCATCATGCCGTCTACTGCTGACCTCTCACCCTTCCTCTCTTTTAATCACCCCCTGGCATCACTCACTCTGACAGAGCAGCAGCATAGGCCCTGTGACCTGTCAGCCTGGGGACATGACTTATAGGCCCTTGCTGGTGGACAAAGGGAAGGGAGATAGGCTACATAAATCTCCTGGATGAATAAAAGAAAGTAATGGAGTATGTTCCCCAGGCCTGCACGGGCAGATTTCGGTGGTCTTGTTATTTAGGCGCAGAGTTACGGTGATGAGGAAGTGTTCCCAGCTGACATGTGGGTCCCAATCAACCTTGCCAAAGCTGGCAACCTCCACAGGAGGCCCAATGTCACATCCACCCTGATGTCCCTGGGGAGGGTGGCAGGGGAAGGCAGCAGGATACCAATGCTGGCTTATCATATCACCAAGAGAGGGAAGAAGGAAGAAGGAAAATCAACCTCAAGCAAAGAGCCCTGGTCCAAGCCCTCTTGGGCAGGGTTCTCTGAGGAACTAACTCAGGAACTTTTACAGGGCAGGTTTGAGGCAGGAGCATTGCCAGGCCTGAAGTTTTCCAGGATCTCTAGAGAGAATCTACTGTGATGTCTCCTACCTAGTGACAGGCCACCTGGACAGAGGGCAGTAGTGAGGCTGACATCACAGGTATATGCAGGCTATGTTCAGTCCTTTCCTATACTCTCTCAGACCAGCATGAAGGTACTGGTCCCTCCAGAGCATCTGAGAAGGAATGGAAACTCCAACCTGGGCAGGTGTGTCCCCCATCCAGTCATGGACATTTGCATCAGGGTGAGTGGATAATTCAAAAGTGCACACACTTCTAAGGTAGCAGCTAGCTTCCAAGTCCTTATTTACTCCTTAAGTCTAGCTCAGTGGTTACAAATAGGAGCCCATAAGTCAAGGCCTCATAAATGCTGCTTGGTGTCTTTTATCTGGTCACACTGATTTCATCAAATTCAAATGTTCAGGTCTTCAGACGGCAGGTTTTCTGCACCCATGTTGCATGGACACATGTCATCTTAGCTTCTCCTGGTTCTGTTATTCACTTCACCTCCCTTTTCCACAGGGACGGGGAATCCTTCAGGAGTCCCTGCAAAGTTGGCTTGGTTTCTGGGTGGTCTCACTTAGATCCTCCATCCTTCTTACAGCCACATCTCTACACTATCAGCCTATTCCATCTGTCTGGACAGAGCATCTGGGACTCACAATAACCTCAGCAGATAGTGGAGAACATGAATCTGAGAGTTCACCAACTTGCTCTGGTCTACACAGCCAAAGTGTGTGGTGGGGGCTGGGGTTGAAAGTCTTATTACAGACCTGTCTCTCCACCAGATCATTTTGCTAAATCTTTGCTTCTACTATATCCAACTATAAATTTCTAGTTGAATGATTATATGTCAGAGTTGAAGGCCTATTTGGTCTAATTCTATACCTTACATTCAAATGAAATCCATGACACCCTCAACATAGATGAAATGCCATAGCTCCTTGCCCTTTGAAAAACTCTCATCTCCCTAGAGCCCAAGTCTGCAGGTTGCCTCACCACCACCATTGGCCCTTCTGTTCTTAGAACCCACAGAGGAGAATCTCATCTTTGTGTAAAAGAGCCTTCACTAGGGGCTGGAGAGATGGCTCAGTGGTTAAGAACACTGACTGCTCTTGCAGAGGACCGGGGTTCGATTCCCAGCACCCACATGGAGGCTACAAACCATCCTTAACTCCAGTTCCAGGGGAATCCGAAGCCCTCGTCTGACCTCTACGGCATTGCACGACACAGGTGCACTCACATACATGCAGGCAACACACTCATACACATACAATAAAAATAATAAATATTTTTTTTTTAAGAAAGAGCCTTCACTATAGAATTTGGAGACCTTTTGTTAGGTCAAACAAGCTCAGTTGCTACACTGGACAGAGTCACAAGGAACTAAGGATCCAACTCAAAAGTGCACATATTGACTCATGAAACTACAATTCCAGATTTAGGGACTATGGCTTTCAAGGATTCAAAGAACAATCAGGAAACCTATTCCCATTTCTTGTCTCTTTTACATGGACCCTGATATTAGGCAATACACCCAAAGCAGACCCAGCCTAAGTCCCACCAGCTCAACAAAAGTATGAAGATGAGAGGCCTTGAGATGGCTCAGGGAATAAAATGTTCACCACCCAGGAATACAAGCCTGATGACCTGAATTCGATCCCTGGAACCCAACATGAAGGTGGAACAACAAAACTGACTATACAAAGTTGTCCTCTGATCTCTACACACAGGTTTGTGGCACACATGCACCCAAACACATAATATATACACACACAAATAATAAATTTTATCTTCTTGAAGGGAGAGACTCTAGATACACTGACTAACCCCTGGTGGACAAATTTGCACTGAGGGACATCGTGGGACACTAACTTTACATAATAGGCCTTAATACAAATGACAGAATGTATGAACTCCAATGGGCGGGGGGCTATGGGAGGGTGCCAAAGGGGAAGTGGGTATAAAGATGATTTTCTGCATGAAATACACAAAAATTCATAAACAATTTAAAAAATAAATTTAAAAAATATTTTAAATTAGTAAGATGATAGCTCCCCTTGTTCGGTACAGAAGCCATGGAAGGACTCTCTTGATTTGGTTTGGGTCACATGTCCACCTCTAAACCAGTCCCTGTGGCCAGAATGGCACAGCCTCTGAATGGCCAGGCCTCCATCATCCACCCTCCCATGGGGACTGGATGGTCCTACACGGCCTTATCTTTCCATGGAAAGAAAAGTGTAGTTTCCTTACAGAAGACATGGAACTACTTATAGACAAAGAAGAATGGTGGTTGAGTCAAAATAATCACTACCACTATAATTTCCCTGGTCTTGAGGCCTGGCCCATCCTGACCCTTCTTTCTGGCCACTGTCCAGTGTGTTAGTTCTCTGGGGCCTAGTTCAAAGGGCATATTCATCAACCAAGAAGAATGAGTCCCAGGTCTACCCATCCTGGGTACCCCAAGTCCACACAGAAACAAGGCTCCCACTTGATAGTGTGTAACTGCATCACAGTTCTCACTCTCTGGGGCTACAGACAACTAACGCATTCATGACTTCCTCCACAAGTACAACAATCAGCCACTCATGTGCCCTATGGGTCTGACAGGGTGTCACTTTATAGCCTGAAAGAGTCTTGACCCTCAGCAATCCTGCCTCCACCTCCCAAGTTCTGGCATTACAAGCATAAGCCATCACACCCAGCTACCGTAGTTTCTTTAAGCAAAAGTACATGGCTTCTTATGCAATCTTACTCTGTTTGAGCTTCATAGTATCAGAGGCCTCCTTCTAGCTCACTGGAATCATGCAACACATGACAGCATCGACAATTCTAAATCATGATCAAAAACGCAAGGTGTTGTTGGTAGAGTCATTGCCTTGCAAGGATAAAGCCTTGGGTTTGATCCCTAGCAACAGACACACACACGCACGCACGCACACACACACACACACACACACACGCAGAGGGAGAAAGGCAAGTTTATTTTACAAACAAGGTGTGGTGGTACACACCAGTAATTCTAGCACTCAAGAGGTAGAAATGGGAGGATCGAGAGTTCAAGGTCATCCTTAACTACATAGGGAGTTTGAAGCCATTAGCTTAAAAAAGAAGTAAAGTCATCATGTCTTTCCTATGCAAGTCCTGATTGTTTTTCTTTGTTTTTTAAAAAGTCTAACCAGATAGGGATAAGAGCAGCCACTAGACACTGTCTCTGGATTCACAATGATCCAATAATGAGTCCTTTCTAGTGAGAATAACAGCCACTGTCTCATAAGATTGTCGTGATGACTAAAGGAGTTAATATTGATAAAGTTCTTAGAACAGTCTGGTACAGAGTCAGTAATATGAAAGTGTTTGCTCAATAAGCTAGTATTCAATAGGTCAAGATATATGAATTTAAACTGTGATATTATTCACCTACATTTCTCTATTGGATTCCAAATTCATTGTGATAGATTTGATTAAGAAGCAGGAACATAAGAATGCAGTATCTCAAGAATATGTAGCATTGCCTAATGGAAATTTGAGTGAAAAACATGTATTTGTGACTCTCTTTAGGGCCAAAGTTTTAACTTAATCAAGAACAAATTCAGTTTCTTTGAGGCCAAAATCAATAATCCCCAAAGTCAGGGTCTTTCCCTGGATCACTCACCCAGCCAAGCCTTGGCTTCTAGTACTAGCTAGATGCATTTGTGGGCTAGGAGTGTAGCTAGTACTAGCTAGATGCATTTGTGGGCTGGGGATGTAGCTTAGATGTTAGAGTGTTTGCCTAGCATGCACAAAACATTGGGTTCCATCCTTAGTACCATATAAACCACGTCTATAATCCCAGGATTGATGGGCAGGGGATAGAAGCAGGAGAATCAGAAGTTCAAGGTCATCCCTAACTGCCTAGGGGGTCTGAGACCAGCCTGGGCTAGAGATCCTCCTCCTCCTCCTTCCAAAAAGGAGTATTTGGACAAAGTTAAAATGCCACGATTTGCAAGTAACAGAACATTCAGCCATAATTGTTTAACCACAAGGATGCACATAGTCTATGCACTAAATCAGATATCATAAGATTAATTTGGTGGCTTAACCATATATCAAGGGCCCAGACCCTTTTTGTTTCTGTTCTGCTATCTTTAGCTGCTAATCTGTGCCTCACAGTCACAACTGCTGAAGTTCCTGGTATCATAGTCTTCTTTGAGGTACAAAGAGAGGAAAAATGATCAGTATCATTGAATTCTTCCTTCAGTATTTTCACAATGAAAGGCAAAATGGATTTTCTGGAAGTCCCTAGAAGGGTTGCATCACTAGGAAAGACCTTATTAGCCAGAAGAAATTCACACGGTTACCCCTATCTACGAGGAAGACTGGAACAAGAGTGTCTATACTGCATGGCAAGCAGCAGTGAGGGAGAAAGGGGCTAGTGATGACTGCTGAGTGGCCACCAAACACGAACTGCCTACCCTCTATTATGTCTTTAGTGTCCTAGTCATCTTGCGATTGCTAGTACTAGATAGATGAGATGCCTGAGAAGATACAGGTGGAAAGATTTATTTTGGCTTACAATTTTTCAGTCCAGGATCCTTTGGCTCCACTCTTTCTGGGTTGTGGTGAGGCAGAACATCATGGCAGGAACCCTGGAGGTAAAGTGAAGCTGCTCATCTCATGGTGGACAAAAAGGAAGAAGGGAGGGAGGGAGGGAAGGAGGAGGGGAGGGAAGGAGGGAGAGAAGACAGGAAAAAGAGGAGAGGAAGAAGGAGGAGAGGAAGGAGAGAGAGAGAGAGAGAGAGAGAGAGAGAGAGAGAGAGAGAGAGAGAGAGAGAGAACAAGTTATAACCTTCAAGGTCATGCCTTCAAAGACCCCCTTCCTCCAACTAGGTCCTGTCTCCTGAAGAAACGTCACCTCTCCATAACTCTAAGAGTTGTTGACCAAGTTTTCAACACATGGCCTTTGGAGGACATTCAAGGTCCAAGCTGTAACACTTGGTAGAATTACAGCCCTACTTACACATAGACACACACATCCATGTAGTCCCCAGATAACTGGGACTTCATGTTTTGATTTTTGCAGTAGATCTAGTGCAATAGTTCCCAACCAGGGGTGATCTGGCTCCCCACGATTCTGTTAAACGTCCCACAATGCACAAGACATTCCCCATGAGAAAGAATGTTCCAGACCATGATGTTGATGGTGTCTAGATGTGAGCGCTGGGAGTCACTTTGAATTCAGTTTGCACAATGCCTTCATATGGCCATGGCAAAATAGAAGAAAAAAAAAAAAAAACTTGGCCAAGGCTGGAGCTCTAATCCTGTAGGCCACCAGCACCCACATGGCAGCTAACAACTGTCCACAACTCCAGTTCCAGGGGATCCAACAGCCTCTTCTGTCTTCCACGGGCATTGCATGACGCGGGTGCACTTACCTGCATGATATTTTACTTATCATTTTTTATTTTATGTGTACATGTGTGTTACCAGCATGTGTGTAAGTGCACCTGTGTTGTGCAATGCCCACAGAAGTCAGAAGAGGGTGTTAGACCCCCCGGAACTGGATTTACAAACAGCTGTTAGCTGCCATGTGAGAACTGAACTCAGGTTCTCTGTAAGAGCAGCCAATGCTCTTAACCACTGAGCCACCTCTCCAGTCTTGAAACCCTAGTCTTAAGACTTCAACGGATTGGCTGAGGCCTACCTACAACATGGAAAGCAACCTGCTTTACTCAAAGGCTGGTAATGTAAATATTAATCACACCTGTGCTGGCTAGTTTTCCTCAACTTGACACAAACTACAACCACCTAGGAAGAGGGAACCTCAATTGAGGAATCTCTTCCATCAGATTGGCCTGTGGGCTGACTCACATGGAAAGGCCCAGGCCCACTGTGGATAGTGCCCTGGAAGGATGGGCCTGGGCTGTTGAAGAAAGGTATCTGGGCACATCTGGGAAGCAAGCCAGTAAGCAGCATTCCTTAGTGGTCTCTGCTTCAGCTCCTGCCTCCAGGTTCCTTCCTTAAGTTCCTGACTTGGCTTCCCTCAATGGATGGATTGTGAGCTGTTAGCCAAATAGTTGATTTTGATCAGTGTTTTATTATAGCAGCAGAAAGCAAACTAGAACATCTTAAAGCACCTTCACAGACATATGTAGACTGGTGCTTGATGGAACAGCCTGGCTAAGTGGACACATCAAATGAGCCATCATGCACTGGCACCTGTCTCCTAAGTTTGTCACTTACAAAGCTCTCAGAAGGGCCCAGCACAAGGTAGGTGCTATGAAAGTATTTGATACAAGCAACACTTGACATTCATTGGGCACCATGAGAGTACCTAGCTCAAAAGGGAGTAGAGGTTTTTGTTGTTTTTTTTTTAATTAATTTTATCTTTGACAATTTCATACATGTATATACTACATTCTGATTGCTCTCACCCCCACTCTCTCCCATCTCCCTCTCTTCCCTGTCCACCTTCCCTTCTCTCTACTAATCTCTTTCCCACACTCATGACTTTTGTCTTGTTTGTGTCCTTGTCGGTTTGACCAGGGCCATCTATGTAGTCATAGGATTGAAACTACCCATTAGAGCCTGGTGGGTTCACCAACTGAAGAACACAGCTAAAGACTGTGTCTCCCTATCTCCCAGAGTCTATCAGCAGCTGATATTCAGCAGTGAGGGGTAGGGTCCTCAGCCCCCCCATCCCCATGACTGACTATTGAAGGCCTATCTTGTAGACATCCAGTGCAAGTAATCGAATCTGCTGTGACTTCATGGTTACACTGATTATGTAGTGTCTAGAGGATAGAATTTCTCTAGCCTTCTCCCTATCCTCTGGCTACAACATTCTTTCCTTCCCTTCTTCTGCAATGTGCCCTGAGCCTTAGAGGGAATAGTGCAAGACTCGTTTGGGGATGAGCCTTCATCTGTCACTTATTCTCAACATTTTAGGCAGTCATGAGTCTCTGCATTTACCACCATCTCACCAGCCCCATGTATATTGGTTTGTGTGTGTGTGTGTGTGTGTGTGTGTGTGTGTGTGTGTGTAGGCCAAAGAACAGCTTTGTGTATCATTCTTCACTGACCTGGAACTAACCAAGTAGACTAGGCTGGCTGGTCAGCCAACCCCAGGAATCTGCCCATCTTGTATCCTCAACATTGAGATTATGAGTGTGTGCTACCGCGTGGAGCTTTTCTCATGTGGGTGTTGGGGACCAAACTCAGGTCCTTGTGCTAATGCAGCAGGCACTTTACAGACTGAGTTTTCGCCCCTGTACTGACTTTTCTACTTGTTCATTAGTGTTCAGACACGCATACTTAAGCTGTTTGGGAATTACTACCTTTTTTTTTTTTTTTTTTGGTCTTTTTGAGACAGGGTCTCCCTGTAGCCCCAGCTGTCCTGGAACTTACTATGTAGACCAGGCTGGCCTTGAACTTACAGAGATCCACCTGCCTCTGCCTCCCGAGTGCTGGGATTAAAGGCGTGTGCCACCATGCCTGGCAAATGACTACTTTTTAAGAAAACAACATGTAGGTGTTTCTTTAATCTTGGGACAGCGTGTAAAAATTATAAGACCGTAAGAACCAAAAAAGCCTGGGCACCTCTGTACTCTAGTCTACTCCAGGGCATCCTTGTCGCCACCCAGGGGACAGTGGGAAGGGGAAGGAGGGAAGACAAGGCCTCATTTACTCGGTGATTGAGTACATATATGTGAATGCCTTCTGGTGGCAGGCTCTGTGAATGGGAGCTGGAGAGGTCTTCTCCTTGGATCTTGGATCACTGGTATGGAGACAGAGGGCTGTGAACCTTCACTTGGGGGTGGATGAGAGTGAGGCAGGCTGGGGTGGATGCATAGTCACTTTAGACTCAACTGAAGCTGTAGGATTCTGAGAAGCAATCTGGTACTTCCTGGGGTGGAGCATTTCAGGTGGAGTGTGGCCTGCCCCTGGTAAAACCAGGAGTCAGGCAGGTAGGCCACAAGGTCGTCCCTGCCTAACCCTGGGGGGTAGTACACTCTAACTCAGGGGACTTTTCACTCCCTGGGCCAAGCAAAGTCCTCTCCAGCACCCTTCTCAGGTCCATTCCCTTACCCCTTAAGCAGGCCAGTCTCCAAAAGCACTGTTCTTGCTTAGAAAGGGGTTGCCATACAGTCCCAGGTAAGAAAGGGGAGAAAGAGACCCTTCCTTCCTCCTGTGTCTCACCAGCCGGGCCTGCGCCTCTGAAAAGCTGCAGTGAGCAGCCCCCCTGCCCTCCCCCCATCTGCCAGTTAACGATGATGGAAGTTGCTGTCAGTGCGTGGCGACAGTAATAAACACTCTTCTTAATAACACAGGGTGTACCTCTTATTAAAATGAATGGACTCCCACGGCGCAGCCTGGGGCTGCACGGCTGGCAGCCAGCCGGGGACAGCAGCCTCAACTGGAGCAGTTTATCTGCTGTAATTACTGGCAGGACAACGCAGGGGGCTTCCAGGGCAGGCTGGGACTGGGGCTAGGCTCCGCCAAGCTCAGACATAACCACATGCTTACAGATGTTCATGGCTCTCCCAGAGAGACTCCTAATCCTCCAGACCACAAACCCAAGAAAGAGTACAGTGTCCCACATCCCAGGGGTGCACATACACCTATCCACAGGCACACACCCCTGGAAATTCTTAGACTGACTTATGTGTATGCCTGATGTGCTATAAAATCAGCAAGAGGAACAAGACCTGAAGCAGTGCTACATCACTGGGACATAGAGGAAATAGGGCTCTGTGTAGAAACAGAGGCAAGTGTGGGTAGAGGGTAAAGGCCAAGAGCCCAGAGAGCATGCTTACCGGCCTGGCAAGTGCAGATACAGGTGTTGATGTCCTTGAGACCAGGAAGACTCAGTCCCTAGAGATCTCATGGGCTGTGACCTCATAAAATGATGAGCAGTGAAATGACCCCATGATATGCTCTGATGGCACCATGCCATTTAACACAATTACAATTCATCATTTATAGGAACAGTTACTTAGTCTGTCAAAAGATTATATGAACTGATGAGTGGGTGAACTAGTGAATGAACAAAAAGTCTTATAGAAGGGCTAGAGAGATGGATCTACAGTTAAGAGCACTGACTACTCTTGCAGAAGACCAGGGTTCAGTTCCCAGAACCCACATGGTGGCTAACAACCATCTATAACTCCAGTTCCAGGGGATCTTATGCCCTCTTCTGGCCTCTTCAGGCATTACACTACACAAGTGCACTTACATGCATGCAAGTAAAGCACTCATTGTATATAAGATAAAAATAAATAAATAAATAAGGAGCTGGAGGGATGGCTCAGCAGTTACGAGCACTGACTGCTCTTGCAGAGGACCTGGGTTTAAAAAATCTTCCAGCATTGTATGACATGGACACACTTGCATACATTCAGGCAATACACTCATACACATAAAAATAATAAAGAAAATATTTTTAAAATAATAAATAAATAAATAATAAATACTACCCCCCCCAATTTTTTTAATCTGTAAAGAACATGCTAAAACCATGAGGACCTGTGTGAGGAGTCACACACTCATGCACAGACACATGCACATATATGTATGCACAAACACATGCATGTATAGACATGCACAGATGTGCCAACATGTACAGTGTACTCATGCACACATATGTACACAAGTGCACACCTTCATTCACCCACATGTGACAAATCCCTTTCCTACCTGACCCTGTCACAGTGATGAAACAAACATACTGTCCTCATCTCATGCAGATGACCCAAGCCCTAGTTTTTCTTGGGTTATATCTCTCCTTGAAAAGTAAGACACCCAGACATAGTGGTGCAGACTGGTAATCCTAGCACTGGGGAGCCTGAGACAGGAGTATCATAAGTTTGAGGCCAGCATGGGTTAGTGAGACTCTGTCTCAATAAACAAATAAATTAATTGATTAGTTAAGACAAGGAAGAGAAAGTTGTTTGTGGGAAGCTGAGAGTGGCTGAGACAAAGGCTCCCACCAGTTCTTTCTGTTTGACTCAAGTCTCTAGCAACCCAGCCTGCCCCTGACAACACTGAGGCCTATACACAGAGGTCCTGTTCTGCCTTCCACAAAGCCCAGAGCAGGTTTTCACACAGTTCTACATCATTCCCAGTCCCTCCATGAATGTCCACCCACTAGGCTGTGGCTTTTAACTCTCTCCACAGAGTCATTGAGAGCAAGAGCTACCTTTAAAGATGCCTAGTAGACTGGCTGACCATTGGGCCAACCATGATGGGTCCAGGGATAGTCCTGGAGGTGAAGCTTAGGAGGAGCCCTACTTTGAACCCATCCACTATTTATGTCAAGGGATATCTTGAATTGGACAGTTTTGAAGAAGAGTGTGAGCTGTGGCCAGGAAAGGGTCTCACCTACATGCATTGATAATGATGATGGTAATGATAAAAGCCAAGCTACTGTTCTTCAAACGTCTACTATGAACCAGGCGCCTGCTAGCATCTTCTGAATCTTTGCTACTAAACTTGTGGTTCTGAACTGGCAGCATCAGCAGCACCAGGGGCTTGTTAGAAATACAGAACCTCAGACTCACCCATCAACAGCTGGGCCAGAATCTGCATGTTACTCCACTCCTGGGAGATTTATAGATGTCACTTTCCAGTTTCTCTTTATCTGTCTCTAATACAACATTCCTAGAAGTGGAGTTTTTTCCCCCTTTAGCTTTTAGATGAGAAGACAGCGACCCAGAGAGGTGAAGTTAGTTGCAGAGTCACACAGATGGGAAATGGTAGTAAGGATTTTACCTCCTGGACAGCATCATGTCAAAACGAGCAGGAAGTGATAGGAGAGTTATGAGCAGCTTCTCTGACGCTAAGCTTTTGATTCCGGATCTCTGACTCCTCCCTCAGGTTACTCTGGAAGTATACCTGAAGCTCCCTTGAGGGACAGCAAGAATAGGATGCTAGGACCCTCCTTCCACTCAGCTCCTTGGGGGCACTGCAGGGCGGCCCCTGTAGGGGCACTGAGAGGATGAAGAGGATGACTACCTATTGTGCCCACGAGGAGCCTGTCTTGTTGCACTCTGAGGCTCCCAGTCTGGCCTCCTGACATGGTCACAGGGAGCTGAAGTGCAGTCTGGAGTCTGCAGGGTCCATCTACCCAGAGATGGCCAGACATGGTCCTCGGGCCCCTCCCTCAGGAAGCCTTAGAGCTGTGCCTCTCTCTGCCAGCCACATCTCTGCCCGCAGTGCTACAGACGACACATCTCATTCCGAAGCCCTCAATCTTCCCTATTAACTGAGATTGCAGGTTCAGAGCACGAACATTGCCACCTGTCACTGCTGCCGCACATCAGCCATCAGCCGGGAATGGTCTCGTCTCCTTCAATCCATCACGCAGGGTTTCTATGGTTCTCACTTCAAGACCACTGCTGGGCCCCTCCCCCATCCAGGCCCAGGAGACCAGCTGCACCTTCAGGTACCAGCAGGGGTGTCAAGGGATGAGGATGGAAAGAGGGGGAAGGGAACAAGAGACTGAAGAGAGGAATAGAGAGCTGTGGTTGTAAACTGAGGGCAGGACAGCTCAGAGACTGAGCCCAGCATCCTCCTCAGAGCCTAGGTTAGACTATGGAGTAGGCCTGCCGAAATATTCCAGAGAAAGCAGAGGAAGAGGTTACTGAGGCCTCTCCCACAACCCTAGTGACTGAGTTTTATGCTGGCTGCCTCTGAAATTTCCATTACTCTTGTTAGAATTCCAAGTCCCTGGTTCTACCCCTGACCACTCTGATTCAGTGCATCTGCATGTTTAACAAATCTATTCCATGGGATTCTAAGGCCATTGGTCCTGAAACCCCAAAGTTAAGAAACTCTGTGGACAGAGCCCTTGTATCAGTCGGTGAGGCTAGGTTGTACTGTTACAACAAATGGCCCCAAGTCTCATTGCCTAAAACTATAATTCATTTCTTCCACAAGCTGTATGCCCAGTGAAAGTTGACAGGAGTGATCTCACTGAGGTCATTCAAGGACCAGGATGACAGAAGTTTATCTAGGTCATATTTCTGTGGTCATCAGGCAGAGGAGCAGAGATGGAGGGTCTCAGTAGGTATAGACTCCAGTCTGTAACTGGAGTCCAATTCTGCCTACAACAAACCACAGGATCCTGCCTGAAGAGAAAAGTCACATTCCACCTGGTCTTTATTCCAGCTGCTACAGTTAGGATTTTAAGCATCTTACAGAGATCTGTACGATAAAGGCTTGGTCCCCAGCCTGGTGGGGGAGGTGGTAGAAATTTTAAGAGGTGGGGCCCAGTGGATGGTCTTTAGATCACTGGGGACATGCCCTTGAAAGGAACTGTGAGAACGGTCTTCTTTCGTTCTTCGGTTGTGAATGAGCCACAAGCTCCTCAGCCACAAGTTCCTGCCTCACTAGCTTGTCCTCACTGTCCTCAAAAGCCATGGGGCCAACTGAATTTGGACTGGAACCTCTGAAATCATGACCCAAATAACCCCTCGCTCTGTAAGTTGACAGTCTCAGGTAATGTTACAGTGATGGGAAGCTAACATACCAGAACTCTAACATACCAGAAAAGAGAGAGGAATGGGCTGTGGTGAACAGCCTCAAAGCCTGGCACAGTACTGAGGTCAAAGGTCAGGTGGGGAAACTGGAACCAGTGCGGCCCTTCCAGAAAACGGGTAGTATTTGCTGGGAGCTGGGGCTCCACCTTCATATAAGCTCATTTTTGATTCCTGCTGAAGTCAAGTTATTTGTAAATGGGTACTACTTATATTATTTACATTATATTGACTCAGCTTTCAAAGCAGCTAAAGAAATAACCTAAAGTTACACAGTTGTTTAAAGGGAAAGATTGAGTTTAGTGCCCAGGTGCTCTG
Organism: Nannospalax galili; assembly: GCF_000622305.1. Lineage (NCBI taxonomy): Eukaryota > Metazoa > Chordata > Mammalia > Rodentia > Spalacidae > Nannospalax > Nannospalax galili. Next base: position 3,989,060 of record NW_008329640.1, read on the forward strand.
GTGCTCAGGTGCTTAGTCTCAGGTCAAGACAAAACGGGTGAGACCCATGAACTCTGTGCTTGTCAGTTTGAGCTGGGCCTCCCCTGGGAGATGGATCCCTGTGCTCTCGGAAGTCTTACATTTGTTCTGCATAGGTCTAACTCCATGCTGGAAGTTGAGGCTGCCCCAGACATCACCATCTTTTTTTCATAATGCTCCATTGTTATGAGAGAAACTGAGGTTTCTTTTGGGTTCTTGGTTTCCTTAGTAAAAGAATTTAAAAACAGATTCAGAAGGAAGTTGAGGACAATTGTATTAGAGTTTGGTAGCTTGGCAGCTACCCAGAGGAAGGAGACAGAGAAGAGGAAGTGAGAAAGCCATGCATTTTGTAATGGAGGTTGGCAAGCAGATGCATGGTGGGAAGTGAGGGGAGCTTCAGAGAAAGGAAGCTCAGAGTCCCAGAGAAAGCATGCTTAGGCTTTGGGCCAGAATCAGAAAGAAAAAGAGATAGGAAGTTACACTTTTCTAAGTAAGCAGGAAAAGCAAGCAGACTGCAGGGCTACATGATAGAAGTTCTGCAAGGACTATACCAAGGGAGGGGCTCCAGCTACGGAGAAGTACATTATCTCCTTAAGGGGATGACTAGTCCTCCCCTCACCTTAATGGATCTTCAGGAAAACCAGCTTTCCTCCAGCTATATCCTATCTCCTAAGGTTTCCAGAACCTTCCAAAAATATTCTCAGCAGCCGGAGACTAAGCACTAAACACATGATCCTGGAAGAGCCATTTCGGAGTCAAACCCTAACATTGCTGCTCTTCGACCTCTAACCCAATCTCTTCTTTTTGGTCTTTCTGTATCCCCATTTCCACCTGATCATCAAGCTGGTAGGGGGTAGGGATGGGTGATATTGGGGGTGGCTACTGACCCCACATGAAGGTGCTCACAGCATGTCTGACCTAAGATCGTAAAACCGCAAAGACCAAATGAGGTGAGGTATGGATTTCTAATCCAAAGATCTGGGCCAGAGTCCCTGGCTTGGCTCCTTCCTACCTTTGCGGTTTTTGTAAATCTCTTATTCTTGCCAACTTCCTTATCTATAAAGAAAGACAACAGTTTCAGCCCACTCGCTGGGACTTTTCAGTTTATTCCTCCAACAAATATGTATCGAGGGCCTGGGGCGATGGCTCAGGGTTAAAAACTCCCCGCACAAGTGTAAAGACTGGAGTTCGGATCCCCAGAACCCATGCAAATGCCAGTCGGCCTGGTGGCACCCCTGTAATTCTATTTCCGGAAGGCAGAGACAGGGGATTCCCGGAGCAAGCTGTCTAGTTAGACTAGTCATATCAGTGAGTTCTACGTTTGATTGAGAAACCCTGCCTCAGTGAATAAGGTCGAAGAGTGACTAAGGATGATTCCTGATATCAACCTTAGATCTCCACATGAATTCCCACACATATGCATACACACACACACACAAAAAATGTGCCCACACACATGCAAACATGCATACCACACACATATGAAAATGAAAAAAGAAAAATGATCTGTTGAACACCTACCATGTGCCAGATGAGACTTCAGGAACCAAAAGCCTGAGAGTGAATAAGGCGAGACCAGTCAAGGCTGGAGATGGGGGACAAGCACTCAGCGAACTAAGGATGATTGTAGTTGTGATAGAGGTCCTGTGGGGACAATCAGGATGGCAAGGTAAAGGCTGGCCAGGTTGGGACTGGAAGGAGACTAATTAGTCTAGGAGGTCAGAGACTAGCTCTTTGAGGAGACTTATTCAGGCCAAGCAGGGGCATGGAGGTACAAAATTTCTATGGCAGAAAAGACCTGCAGCCACAGGGGAGCGGAGTGCAGAGTTCTGAATAAGGCCAAGTCCTGCTCCCCAGGAGGGAAGTGAGTAGTCCCTGCTCCAACATGGCTCACCCTGAGGACCAAGGGGATAGAAATTGGGGGCTTTTACCATGCAACTCTTGCCTTCAAACCTGACCTCTTCTAGCTGGCTAAGGAGGAAACAGGACGTCTAAAGGAGAAACTCCAGGGCTGGCCAGACTGTTTAAGAACCATGAACCTTTCCACCTGTATCTAGGCAAGCCTCAGATGTTCCTCTGGGCTAGGCATCTTAGGCTGAGAAAGATGTTGGGATGGGGTGGGGCTGTGTCACCTGACCCCACAGGAGGGGCTAGCTGGGGTCTCTGCCCTGAGGAACCTCATTCCTGTCCTCCTAAGGACACGGGAAAAAGCGACCTCTAGTGTTGGAACCCGTGCGAGAGTTGATAATAGCCCTGTTTCTGAAACCCAAAGTGGGCAAGGGCAAAGCAGGAAGGGGCATGGCCCTGTGGAAACAGGATGGCAGGTGATGGGCAGCAAGGGGGCCTGTAGACTCAGAGCAGGGTTGGGGAACAACCTAGAGGTCTGGTGGGGACACTCAACTGGGGTCAGAAGGTTAGACTCTCCTTTGAATTGTCTGGGTGATCAGGGCAGTGACCCACTCAGAACCTTAGATTCCTCTTCTAGAAGCTTTTCAAGATGCCCCTAGCGTCTCAAAAGTCTCCATGTGTGAGATGAGGCACAGGCAGTGCTTGAGAGGGCTGTAGTCAAGACTCAAGCAATGGGTCCCATCTAAAGCCCATCCCCTGTCCTTTGTGCAAGATCCTCCTCTGGGGGACTAGCACTTCTCAGGAAGCTGGGCGCTCCCAGGACAGAGTCAGCCTCAGCAGGCCTGTTTGAAGCTCTGTCTAGAAGGCAGACCATCTGGTGTCTATGGGTCATTTAGTACACACACAGCCTCCTGCCTTTTATTCCTACAGAGGAGACGCCTTTATGGCCCACAGCTCTAAGAACAGGGAAAGAGGAGGGATGAACCTCAGATGCTTCCACAGGCTCTGGCCTCATGTTCACTTGCATCTCAGCCTCCATAATGGATGAACTTTACATTTGAAATGAACCTAGTAGGTCCAATGAGGAGGTTGACTCCTAATGTAGCCTTCATCTAAAACATCCAGCTTTGAGTGGGATATCTCTAATGGTAGGAATCTCACTACTTGTGCTCTACGCTCAGTTCTAACTGGGGTAAATACTATTTATAGAAAGTTTCTTCCCTGCCCCTCCCTGCCCCTCCCAGACCAGTCCCTTCTTGGCTACCATTCTCTGAAGCCAATTCCTTCAGGTGGTAGGCAGATCAAAGCCAGAGCCTGTATCCAAGCTGCCAGAAGAGGATAGTCAGTGGGTATTTTACAACCTGATCTCCAGGAAAGTGTGGGCAATGCAGGCTGCGGTGGTTTAAATTGTCAGCTTGACCGGATCTAAAATCACCTAGGAGATAAGCCTCTAGCCATACCTGTGAGAGATTGTCTAGATTATTTGAGGTGGGAAGACCCAGTTAACTGTGTGTGGCGCCATTCCAGGAGCTGGGATCCTGGGATATTCATCTCTCTGCTTCCTGACTATGGATACAATGTGACCAGCTGCCTCAAGCTCCTGCCACTATGACATCTTCCCCATGATGGACCATACCGCTGAGCTGTGAGCCAAAATAAACTTTCTTCCTTAATTTGCTTTTGCCAGAGTATTTTATCACAGCGACAGGAACAGTAGTTAGTACACAGGCCCTGCTTGCCTGAGCTTACAGGCCTGGGGGACTGCACTTTGGAGGGAGTCAGCACCACCCAGACACACCTGGTCATTCATGTTCTTGTCCTGGAGATGAAGGCCAGTCCAGAGAGGGAACGCCTGAGGTGGGATCTGGGGGGCTGTAATCTGAGGGAGGAAGTTAATGGGTGACTTTCCTTCTTCCTGTTCCTAGGGTGTAGCAGCCCGGGGGACATTCTGACCTGGGGGTAGCCAGGCACTTTCCTCTGCACTCCCGGCCCTCTGCTGGGACTTGTGCAGCCTTGAGCATCCTCTATAAGGCTGGCAGTGAGCACTGCCTTGCCTTAACTCTGGTTCTAATTCCCAGAGTCTTCTAAAGTAGTGACCACAACTCATAGCCATTCCCAAAGCTGAGCTTGTGGTCCCTCTTGGAGTGGCAGGAACCACTCAGAGGAAAGAGGGATGGCTTCAACTGTGCTTGGGAAGGGAGTGAAGGCAGTTTATGAGATCAAGCATTTCTGGGGCTTGAAGATGCAGAAGAGTATCTGTATTAGTTACTTTTCAGTGCCTGGGATGAAACAGCATGACCAAGGCAACTTACAGAAGGAACAGTTTATTGGGCTTACGGTTCCAGAGGGATAAGAATCCATCACGGCAGGAGAGGCATGGCAGAAGGCAGCGAAGCAGAAAGTTGAAAGCATACCTCTTCAAGCATACACAGTAAGGAGAGAAAGAAACTGGAAGTGGGGCAAGGCTACAAACCCTCCAAGCCCACCCCAGTGACACACTTCCTCCAGCCAGGCTACACCTCCTGAAGGTTCCATAACCTTCCCCAAACAGCACCACCAACTAGGGTCAGATACTCAAACAGTTGGAGCCTATGAGGGACATGCTCAAATCATCACAGTATCTTAGGGATTTCTGGATGGGAAAGCTTTTCCTCTCTAGCTGCCAACCACAAGAATGGCAATGATGGGATGCAGTGATGGGGAAAGACAGGGAACATTAAGGGGATAGGGGAGAAGAAGAGTACCACACCATGGAGTATGCTGGAAGCCTCTGGCCAGCTGAGAAGAATTCCTGTATAATTGACATTTACTGTGAAGATTGCCAGCATAGAGATAAAATTCCTTTCACAGAGACTTTATGCTAAAATGGCAATGAACCAAGCTTAAGCCCTGAATGTATATGACCATGGGTAAGGCCTCATTTCTCTCCCAGATATTTCCTAGAAATCTCAAAAACAAGGCTATTAACTTTATTTACAATGAAGATACCCCAATTTCCTACATTCTTGTGAGCCACAGCTTTCCCTTATCAACTGTAATCCTGTCAGGTGCGCCCAGGAACTACCCTGTGATCTCATTTAAGTTCCTTAGCAACCCTTTGAAAATAACTTCAAAAATTGCCCAAATCATATATAGGTGTATATTATATATTCATACATATACATACGTGTGTGTGTGTGTAAAGACAGTGAAGGGGGACTCTTCTTTGAGAAGCTCACACCCATGCTCAGGGGTGTCTTTCTTCCTGAGTCCCTCTCTTTCTCTTAACCCTTGTACTTAAACTCTTATAAAAATCTCTTTTAATAAACTCCAACCCTGCTTCAATTCAGCTATCCTGAAATTCTCTTCTGCATCCAAGCCAAGAATTCTGGTTTTGGCTGAGTGGAGGTCTCTGAAAAGAACTCAGGCTGCTGGGGACCAAAACATGAAACTGTGTCTCCATCTCGGCCACCACTGACAAGGCCATAGCCAGGTGGAGTCCCAAGCCACCCTTTGCTTCATTCCTGCAACAAATTAGTACCTGGCACACCAACTGTATACTGGTATCCTAGAGTTGGGGAGACAGAGCAAACAAAACAGACGCAAGTCCCTGCTCTGCTGAGGATGCTCTTCTAGTGAAGGAGTCAGACACGAGAGCAAAATAAGCAGGAAAATGCCTAGTAACAACAGTGTTCTGCAGAACATTTAAAGAGAAGTGACAGGTCAAGGAATCTGAATGAAAAAGAGTCTACCTTGGGAAAAGCAAGGGAAGAGCATTTCAGAGAATGGAGTAGGATAGTGCAAAGGCCCTGGGGTGGGAAGATACTTGGCATGTAAGTCATGATATCTTACCTTTGTTGTGTGTTCATTATGTGTCAGACACCTGACACCTTCCTTAATGCTCATCAACCCTTTGGAAGAAGGGATTTCATTGATAGCAAAAAGGCAATGTGGAAAAGTGCCCAAGGTCACCTCACTACCAGACAGCAGAGCTGAGATTCAAATCTGGAGTTGAGCTGTTACTTCAGAGTTTGTTCTCTTGACCCCTGTGGCCAGGGTCACACAGTAAAAACAGATGTGGGGGCCTTCAGGATGGATGTCATCTGATATGCCAGTATGGGAGAGGTGGCTCAGGCCTAGAGAAAGTATAGGACTGAGTCCTAAGCCCAGAAGCCCCACTTTCAGATGGAAGCAGAGCACAGAGCAAGGGCAGCCCAGGAGGGGAGGCACTGGCTGAGAGGTTGCCATGGAAACTAAGGAGGTGGCTACTCTGGGGAGAAGGGGTGGCTCCTTTGTTGTGTAGATGGAATGTTGAGGAAAAACCAAGGAAGGCAAGATTAGGAAAGTGACCACTGGACTTGGCACAGGGCTGAGGGCCAATGGCAACCTAAAGATGAGCAGTTCCACTGAGGCAGATAGAGCAAAGGCTTAGAGGGTATGAAATGAAGCTGGCAAATCTCATTGGCTCTGTGATGTAGTGAACAGAGCTCTTGACTCAAGAGTCCAAAACTCCCATGCACAAGCTGTCCTGAGATTTTGGACAAGGTGTCTAACTTAGGCAAGTCTTGGTTTCCTCATCTGTAGAGTGATGACCCGAATGCCTCCTGCTACAACAGCAAGGAGTCAAAGAAGTGAAAAGCTTAGGAACCACAGAGCACTGTGAAGACAGAAGGCACTTTGAGCTCCACGATGACTTCCCCTGGGTTGCACTCAGGACTCACCACCTCCCTCTTTGTCTGCTTTAACCATCTGTCTCTCCAAACTGAAATCTGTTCCACTGACCCCTAGTGGACCAGAGTCCTCCCTCCCATTCAGTCCTGCCACAGCCTCCCCCTCTCAACCTTACCTTGGCTGGGGTGTCGGGGAGAGGGCTCCACTGAATATGCAAATATGTCCCTAACCAGCTGGTGTCTGCCTCCCTGAAACATGTTCTGAGCCCCTCTGCCACACCAGGAATAGGGACCAGAGCCTGCTGCTCCAAGGCCCAGAGTGGATGGATTACTGAGCAAGGAACAGCACAGTGAGCAGATGGGGAAGGGCTGTGAGACACAGAGGAGGGCAGGGGAGGAACAAGTGACATGCATGGGCCAGGGGCAAGGCAGGCACAGATAAAGGGACCAGAGTGTCAGGTATGTGCCCATACATCACAAGGGTACACTGTCTATGGGATCATCAGTCCCGACTGATTTGTCTTTGGGCCTTCTTGGTAAAATATTGAACTCTTCCAAGCCCCCAACCATTCTTTTGGGTTTGCAAAATTAACTTCGCCTACATTAAGCTTTCTATCTCTATTTATCTATTTATCTATCTATCAATCATCTATCTATTGGCAAGGTACCTAAGGCTCACAAAAAGTTTTCTAGAATATATATATATATATATATATGTATATGTATATATATGACTCTCACATTCACCTTCCTTCTGAAGAAATCATGCCTTTTTTCCCCTAAATTCAGGCAAAATCCTTTGCACACCCTTCCCCACAGGGAATCTGCTGCCTGCACGGTTCTGTCGAGCTTTAGGAACATGCCTGCAGTGCTGATCTCTGAGTTCTGATGTCTGTATAAATGACTGCCACACATTTGTCACATTTGCAGCTTGGCTCTGTGCAGTATTTGTGGGATTCAAATGTGTTCCCAGCTCACTCATTTGATCTTCACTATTTTGCTACTAATTTTCATAGCACCCCCAGCCACAGACAGAGAATACTTGGCCTTGACCATTCCAAACATGGGCTTTGGGGGAGAGGATTTGGCACAAAATCCCAGTCTAAGACCCATGGCCTGTTTCTCTCAGCAGCTGATGGACCTATGAAGGTCTTGAAGTTGGGGGCTCTGGGGTGCAGCAGGACTATGGAAAGCTTCTGACCAGTAGGCCTGGAATACCAAACTAGCTACAACAGGACTTTCAGTAATAATCATTGCCTAAGGGTATTGCTCAGTGGTAGAGCACTTGCTTAGTGTGTGAGAGGCCCCGGGTTCCATTCCCAGCACCACCCAGAAGTAAAAATTTAAAAAGATATGTTATGCAATACAATATAATATAGTATAATAATGGTAATATAATCACCCATCCCACTCACTCAGGCCACACTGAGCCCAGTGCCATTCCCAGCCTTTTAAGCACGCTCACTCATTTGAAGGCTCACATAGTTCCAATGGGTGGATGCAATAATGGGTGTCATTTTCCAAGTAAGAAAACCAAAGTCACCATGTATCCAGAGCCAGGACTTGAACCTGCCTTAAACCCAACACATGACCCCAGGACATATCCCCAACTTCCAACTTATGGCCTCACTTGTCAACCAGATGATCACCCCTAGATCCTGGCCTCTGGTACTTTTTGCAGACCACAAGCCATCAAGCCAGAAGACATAGCCGAGGATGATCCTGAGGCTCAGTCACAGACTAGGACAGAGCACAGTGCGGACTGCTGGGAGCCAGGCAGGGGAGAAGGAGACTGAGCAGGTGCCAGACCCAAGGGCAACTTTGGGTGGCTATACCACAGGTCTCACTCTACTAATTTGGAAAATTAGTGGCTGGAGAGAAGGGGCTAAGATTTTTCAGAGGAGCTCATATCTAAGATGTCTTACATCCTGTGAGCTATAGGGCTCTAATGCAGAGGTTGACAAGTACATTCTGGAAAGACCCAGGAAATACATATTGTAGGCTTTGAGAACTCCATAGCCCCTGTCACAGGACTCCACCCTGCACTGCAGCTGAGAAGCAGATGGATAGTAGGTAACTGAACCAGCATGGCTGTTTGCCAATAAAATTATTTATGGACACTGAAATTTGAATTCATGTAATGTTTACTTCTGATGATTTCTCTTTCTCATCTCAGAGACCACATTACAATGAGCAGTGGGCCTGATCCGGTCTACGTCATTTGCCAACTTCTGTTCTAGGAAGCAATGCCTGAGTGGGAGTCTGGAAGGGTCTTGCTCTAGTTTGTTTCTCCATTTCTGTGACAAAACACTCTGACCACTACCAACTTGGGGAGGAAAGGGTTTATTTTTCATTTGTCTTGTATCTCCTGAGTCACAGTTCATCAGGGAGCACAAGGTAGGAACTCAGGACAGGAAACTGGAGGTAGGAGCTGAAGCACAGGCCATGGAGGAATGCTGCTTACTGGCTTACTCCTCCGGCCCCCTCTCAATCTGCTTTCTTATTCAACATAGACCCACCTGCCCAGGGGTGGCACCACCCACAGTGGGCTGGGCCCTCTCACATAGCTCAATAATCAAGAAGGTGCCCCACAGACATGGCCATAGGAGAATGGAGACAATTTCCCAATTGAGGCTCCCTCAACCCAGGTGTGTCAAGTTGACACTAAAGCTATCCAGCAGATCTACCATATTTTAGCTGTGCAACTGTGAGCAAGCCCTTAATCTCTCTGACCCCCATCACCTGCCCTCTACAATGGTGATGCCACTATACGCCCTCTGTGCCAGCACGGAGGGACTCAAATGAGAAGACTCAGTGATGTGAACAGGTCTGTGCCTACTTCCCCTGCCTTGAAAAGCCATCACAAGTGGAAAAGTCAAGGATGTCCCTCTGTCTACCCTTAGCTGTTATGCTCCTCCTCTGTTCCCTAGCACCTGCTCCTTGAATAGTCCAAACCATGCACAGTTTGGCATCCACAGATCAGTGTGCTCTGCTAGTATCCAAGGATCATGTGCCCACAGGCCTTGTGCCAAGAGGGTCAGGCCCCCTGAAGTGCCTGCAGGCAAGAGGGAGTTCAGACCTAGGAAAGCTCATGGCCTATGCCCCCTTTTCTACAGCACTTTGTCCAAAAATACTGCTGACTGGTGGTTCTCAGGTGCTGGATGGCCAGTTGTGCCTGAACTTGTGTCAGAGGACACTTTCTGATTAGTGGCAAATGGGGGAAGAACTTTAAAATACAGTTTTTTTTCTTTTTTTTAAAATTTTATTTATTAGTTTATGTGTATATGTATATTGCCTGCATGTAGGTAAGCGCACCCGTGTCATGCAATGCCCGCAGAGGTCAGAAGAGGCTGTCGGATCCTCTGGGACTGAAGTTACAGACAGTTGTTAGCTGCCATGTGGGTGCTGGGATTCAAACCCAGGTCTTCTGCAAGAACAACCAGTGTTCCCTGTCTCAAAAAGACCAAAAAAAAAAAGAGAGAGAGAGAGAAAGAAAGAAACAAATAATGTCCTATGGCCTGCACATGGAAGTCAAAGGATACCTTTATAGTCTTTATTCCTTCTGTCTTTATGTGGGTTCCAGGGGTTAAACTCAAGCTGACAGACTTTGGCAGAGCCCCTGGAAAGATAATTTTGAGGAATTTACTTCTAGGGCTTACCTCCTAGAAGGTGGATGCAAAATACATTTTTTCGACGAAGACACGATTTGTATTTGGGCAGCACAGTTCTTGTAAGATGCTGCAGCTGCTACTGAGGATGAGGATGAGGATGATTAGTGCTGGGAATCGGCCTCTAATATGTTTGTACCAACTGATCCACATCCCTAACCCCCAAGATTTGGGGGAAGGTACTGGGGATTGAACCTAGGGCCTCCACATGCTACATAAACATTTACCACTGAGCTACATCCTCTGCTGTTTTTTCCTGCCTCACTTTCCAGTTAGCTGGGATTACGTGTCTGAGCCACCAGTTCAAGATGTTGGTGTCCCAACTTCTCACTATCAGTAGCTCTCTCCTACACATTTCAAAATGCTTTTGGCAATAATATTGCTAGTAAATAACTCTTTTGTGATCTAGAGTTCTTCTTAGTGTTATTTTGTCTTGCTGTATCGGACCCAGGGTTTTGTGTATGCTAAGCAAGAACTCTAAAACTGAGAATAGAGTATACTCCAGCCTACTGCTGTTTACTTTAGATTTAATTATGGCACGAATTAAAATTTAGGTTTTACAGTCATATATGTGACAAGCCTATAGGAAAGAGGATTATCATTTTACCTTAAGTTATTTGAATGTGTTTGTGTATGTGCACATGAGTGCTGGTGCTCCCAGAGGCCCAAGGCCTTACATCCCCCTGGAGTTCAAGTTACAGGCAGTTGTGAGCCACCTAATGTGGGTCCTGGGAACCAAACTCTGATCCTCTGAAAGAGCAGTTTGTGTTCCTAACTGCTGAGCCATCTCTTCAGCCCCAATAGTTATATTTTTGATAAATTTCTAAAATAATATTCAGGTAATAGTTGATTTGTAGTACATTGCTGTGAAATATTACGCTTTTGTGGGTATGTTTGTTTCAAGAGAAGGTCTCCCTGTTTAACCAGGATGGTCTTAAACTCAGTCCTTAGCCTCTAGAATCATGGAAATTGTAGACATGGGCTGCCATGCGAGGTTGCCAGTGTTCTTTCATTTTACCCTGGACACTTGTTAAATTGAGAAGTGCTGAAGAAAATACAGTGGAGAAAGTGCTACAAGGATTATTTATGACTTACAGGGTTGCTGCTGTTGCTTGGTTTTCTTAGAGGTAGTTGTTTCCACTACAACTATTCTAGTGGCATGGTTACAACAAATCCCATGGAGGTTTTGGAAGATATATGTGTTTGTTTTTTTTTTTTTTTTTTTTTTTTTGGATCTTTAGTGTAGCCCCAGCTGGCCTGGATTCACTATGGAGACCAGGCTGGCCTCAAACTCACAGAGATCTGCCTGCCTGCCTCCCAAGTGCTGGGATTAAAGGCATGTGCCACCAGGCCCAGCCCAGAGCTCACTTTTGTCTTGATTTGGTTTGGTTTGATTTTTGGAGACAGGGTCTTACTATATATCACCCAGGCTAGCCTAGAACTCATTTTTAGTGAAGACAGGCCTTGAACTCCAGGCAATCCTCCTAGCTCTGCCTCCCTCATACTGGAATTACAGGTGTGTGCCCCCCCCCCCGTGCCTGGTACCAGATGACTTTGAAGGCCCACAGGCCCACAAACGCCAGGCAAGAAGTTGCATCTACAGTTCAGCATCTACCACACTGAATGGCAGCCCCCTACCCCATTCTACAGCTGGGATGACTAGATGATTCATTTTCCCAAGTTTCAGACCCAAAGAGTACCAAGTAGTCTTCCAAAGTCACGGCCTCCCTGCCTCCCAGGGGCTCCTGCTCAGGCAGTCACCCTCAGCCCACAGGAGGTGGGAGTGGAGATGAATGGGAGGCGTGCGGAGTGCAGAGTGTGGGAGGCAAGGGCACCCAGCAGGGAAAGTTTTCCATACCACTTTCACTCAAGCCAGCAGCCAGATACCCCAGCTTGCTTGGTGTGGAGAGAACATTCTCCAGGAAGTGCCCTCCCAGCACCTCCTCACTTCTCTCCTGCTTCTTCTGCTAGTCACAGTGCCTCCCTCCACAGGAGAGCGGACCAGGCGGCTGGCTGGGAGCTGGCTCCCATGCCGCCTCTCCCTTTGTGCATCCCTCCTGGTGCAATTATTAAACGCAAATTACAAAAGACGTGACCCAAACGATCTTTATTTCTTCTTTCAACAAGGGTTGCCTGCAGGGCCCTGATTCCAAATTCCGTTTCAATTATCTCGGCCATTTTCCACACAAAGCAGCTGCTGTTTGTAACTGCCAGTGAGGAAAGAGGCAGGGAGAGGAAGTCAAGGGCTCTGACTCACGGTGTCTTGCTTTTACAGTCTGAACTTGCACTTGTGGCCATCAAAGGGTCCATGACCTACCAGCATCACCTCACTGCATCACCACAGGACAGATGCTAGCGAGGAGGAGGTAACAGACTCACAAGCCTCACATTCAGTGTTAAGATCTAGGGATTCTTCCTCTTGCTCTCTGCTTCTCCAGAGAGACCAGGAGTATGGGCTCTGGGGAGACAGAACCACAGTGACCTCTTTGTCCTTAGCTGTGGGGCCCTGAGAGAGGAAGCTTCAGAAATTCCAGAATGAAACCAATGTGAATGCCCCCACCCCAGCTTTCTCCAAGGGCCCAGATGCCCTAACACTAAGTCACTAGCACTGAGAGATGACATGACATTTTGTTTCCTATTGTGTTCAGGTTGGTGTCACCCACATGGTATGTGGAATGACAGTCTAGACTTTAGAGCCCTGGGCTGGGGTCAGGTGTCTATCCAAGTCTCAGTCAGAGAAGATGACCTTGGAAAAGTATGAATCCTGGGGTTGAGCCTCTACCAGGGCCATCATCTGTGACACTGGAACAGTTGTATTTCCACATCATGGGGATGCTGTGACTACTCAATGACATTTGATGTGAAATCTCAGCACAGTGCCTGACACACAGTAGGTATACCATGAATGTCAACTGACAGAGTTATAGCCCACTAAATTAAGATACCCAAGCAGGCCACAGGTATAAATGGCTCTGTAATTCTTTGTCCCCTGCCAGCCTGCTCTCCTCAGGAATCCAGGATCCTCAGAGGGCCTTGAGGCCACCCAGATTCATGGTCAGTGGCCCCACCAAGGGACTGCGGGCAATAGGCCCAGGCCCAGGCAGGCCAGCACGAAGGGCGATTTACAGCTCCGCTTAGCCTGGGCTGGGTGAATCATTTGTCACGCCAAGCCCGGGCACCTTGTTCTACCTGTGTTGAGTATGTTTTATTGGTGTTGAGCAGAGTGAGGCCAGAGCAGAGTCGAGGATAGAAAACCCACTCAAGTGAGAAATGAGGAAAGCCAAATGGGATTGAGTGGAGCTAGAGGGAGAGAGACAGCAGGAAGGAGGTGAGGGGTGGTTTAGAAAACATAAGACAAATGTGTGTATCAGCCCTGGGGTTCCCGGAGAGAGAGGCACATGGCTTCTGTGCCTCCTAGGCTCTGTCACACACCCCGAGAAAAGACAACCAAGTAGGAGCCGTGGACTCCAGCACAGGGAGGCCCTGGAGCCTACAAGCTGCAGGCTCTAAAGATTTAACCCGAAAAGCAAATCCACCCCTCGGCCCCTTTCTCCAGCCCACCCTGGAAAATAGAGGCTCCGGTTGATCTGCTGAGTTCATTTGCTTCCCTTCTAATCCCTCAGCACAGAAGTTTCAAATCCAAAATCATGAGCTGAGACTCTGGGGTGAGGTAGATTTAGAGATCTCCCGATTAGGGACAAGAAAAGCAAGAGTGAGAGAGGGAGGCCAGGGCAGAAAGAGAGAGAAAGGGAGAGAGGCAGATCGAGAGATAGACACTGGGCTTTGTGCCTGCGACAAGCCACTAAAGGTGCATTTTTAATTAAATTTATACAAAATGTGTCAGTTTTATCTCTAGGTTTCAAACCTGACTCTTTGCTATCAAAGGGAAGTATTGATCTTCATTGCCCCGGAGCTACCTGACTGAATTAAACAGAATAAATAGAAGGAGGAGGACTGAAGGGCTCAGAAACAACCGCAGAGAGGCAGAAGCTAATGGCCCCACCGTCATTTGCTGCAATTAAAAAACAAAACCATTTAGAAGGCCTGTTAACACCTTGAAGTCAGAAAACTCCTAAAAAAAAAAAAAAGCTCCAAACAGCTCCCAGGCAAAACATTTTAATTGCTATGAATCCTTCCATCATTGGCTCACACACACTTCACTCCATGCGCAGTACCCACCTGCATCAGCCCTTCCCCCAGGATTTCTAGTCCTTTGTACCCAGTGCCCCATGGAAGCAGCATCTCCTAGACAAATGACTATGCCTCTCTCTGCCTCGGTTTCCTCATCTGTGAAAGAGAAGTAATAACACACTTTGTAGTGTTGTTGTAAGGAGGAAGTAATCTGTTAAAGAGCTTTGTACAAAGCTCAGGGCAGAATGAAGGCATGATAGATTGGGAGGGAGAGGAGTAAGTATCCACCTACCATGTGATGCTGTCCTGAAGGTGAGGGACTTCCTATAGACACCGTCATGGGGCCTGTCCTGGACTGTGCCAGCAACTGTTTTTCGAGTCATATCAATCATGCTTTCCTGTTTGTACACTTCCCCTACAGGTCTCTGAATTATGAATCTGGGCCTCTGACCTCCCATTTTGTCTCATATGGCATTAGAAATGGATGTGCCAATCACCTCAGGGTCCACAGAGGGAGAACAGCTGCCAAGGTGGTGGTCCATGCTGGGCTGTTGCTATACCCATATCTCAGCTTGAGGTCCACTTGTTGGCATCTGGCCTGTACAAATGCCAGAGCTACCCACAGAAGGGACTCACCCTTGATGGGTGGTCCTTGTCTTGGGATTCTTAACCTTTCTTGAACAAAGGGTCTTACATTTTCACTTACAAAAGTTTTTTTTAGAATAGCAACTCATTATGTAACCCAGGCTGGCCTCAAATTGGTGATTCTCTGCCTCAGTCTCTGGAGTGCCGGCATCAAAGGCACACACACTCTCACTTTTTACTGGGCCCTACAAATCACATGGCTTGTGTCTGTTGCAGTGTATCCCAACCCCGTGCAGTAAGATCCCCTGGTATTTCCTGTCTAGTGCCTACTTTCAGTTGCTGAAAACCACGGAAGCATTCTTACTTCCCCCTGCTGGCTGGCCATCATGGAAGTCTGCTGTTTCTAGACAAGATCTGAGGACTGTGAGGATCTCCCCTGATGGGTCTTCCTCACCAGTCCCTCCCAAGCAAGGCACTGTAGGCCCAGCTAGTATCCACTAAGCCAGCATAGGACTACTCAAAGTGTGGTCCTTAGGTCAACAGTAGCAGCATCCAAGAGACATTAGGGGTTTCAATTCATGCCCTACCCCATGTCTGCCTAACCAGAGGAATCTGAGTTCTAAGAAGTCCTCTAGGCAGTTCTGAGGCCCACTGCACTTTGAGCAGCATTGCTTTTTCCCTGTTTTCTTTTCTTCCTTCTTTTTTCTTTTCTGTTTGTTTCTTTTGAGGGGTTAAAAAATATTTTATTTATTATTTTTATTTTATGTGTATTTACCTGCATATATGTAAGAGCACCTGTATTGTGCAGTGACCACAGAGGTCAGAAGAGGGCATAGGAGCCCCTGGAACTGGAGTTACGGACGGTTATTAGCCATCATATGGGTGCTGGGAACTGAACCCAGGTCCTCTGCAAGAGCAGTCAGTGCTCTTAACTGCTGAGTCATTTCTCCAGCCCCTGTTTTTGTCTTTTAGATAGGGTTTCGTGTAGCCCAAGCTGGCCCTGAACTCACTATGTAGCTCAGGAGGATCTTAAACTTCCAATCCTTCTAAGTGCTGAAATTACAGGTGTGTACCACAACCCCAGGTTTATGCTAGAAATCAATCTCAGGGCTTCATGCATTCTAGGCAAGCACTCTACCAACTGAGGTACATGCTATTCAATAGGTACTAGTCACCAGCCACCCAACTCCTTGGCCCTCCAGTCTAAGGTGGCTGTCCTAGGACCCATCCCCCTACCTTCATGTTCCTCTGGGAGGTAGATGCTCAGGCTGCAGGGCCATTACTCCCCTGCCTTTCAGGAGAGGGGTCATTCCCATCTCCACTTGGAAGCAGTGACCAGTACTGCTTAATTAAATGGGGAAAAAGATCAGGTCAATGCCAGATAAGCAGGCAGGGTTAGGACAGACAGAAAGAATGGGCAAGGGGGAGCTGTCAGCACCCTGGCCTGTGGAGCATGATTATTAATAATGATAAGCAGGAGAATGGGAATAATAAAGGACTAATGAACTGGCTCTGAAAGTGACAGGAGATGGAATCTGATATAGAAGGCTGAGCCCCTGGGTACTACAATCCTGGGGGGGACAGGGGTGGGGGAGATACAGAGAGTGAAGGCTCCAGGGGTCATCTGCTTTCAAGAGGCTTATTTTGTCCAGGAGCTCAATTAGCCCACATGCACACTTTCAAAAATGCATGTTCCCAGTCCTCACCTCAGAGATTCCCTAGGTCTCTAGTGGTAGCCAGGCACCTGTGTTTTGTAAGCCTCCCCTGGAGTAGCGGGGGCAATGCTCTGTGAACTGTACTGATCTTATGCCAGCAGGGTATTCAACCTAGAGCCAGGGCCCATTTTACGTCTGGATCTTTCCAACAGTATATGTGGTGGCAGCTACCAAAGGACAGACAGTGGCAGGGTGGGGAGAGGCAAACCTGAGCCTTCCACATGCTCAGGAGGGCTAAATGATGCCTCTTGTGTGCAGGAAGGAAGCATACATCAGACTCCTCCTTCCTGTCCAGATATGGGTTCTGCCACTAATGCTGAGACATGAACACTGTCATCTCCTCCAGCCAGGCGTCACCAACTCAAAATGCCCCAGAAGTCAGAAGTCAGGCAGGGACTGGAGGGGCCTGGAGAGCCCAAGACCCCTCCCACCTCCTATACTTAGTTCTTTGAGAAGTATCTCTGTGTGGCTGGATCTCTCCAGGAGACTGAGCTTTATCCTCTGAGCCAGCAGTTTGCAACATTTGCCTGAGAAGCTTCTCACCTTAGGGAGGGGATTAGGAAAACACTATCTTCGGTCTTCCCCGTACCCAGTCACTAATCCAACAGGTCAGGAGTTCCAGGAACCCGTACGTTTTAGGAAGCTCTATGGGGGCGCATCTGACATGGGCGATCTGGCCAGTTTGTTGCCTCTGAGATCCCAGCCTCTGAGTGTCGTCCTTTTCCTCTGCACCCTAGGAAAACATCCTAAATAGCCCACTTAAAGCAGGTCATAAGAAAGCCTGATGTCTTTGGCGCAAAGATAGGACTTCTCCCTGCACCCAGTACTCCCAGTAAGACTGGCCAATGGTGGGAGAAGCAGTAGGGAACAGAACCTTGCTGTGCCCTGTTGAGGAACTAATAGAACATGGACAGGTCCACAGAACAGCTGTGGCTGCTACCCTCCTCATCCAGAGCTCCTTGAGAATGAACCAAGAAAAGCCTGGGGCTCAAGCCTCTGTGTCCTGTCCCTCCAAAGTGAGTGTGATGGCAGTACCTTCCTTACCCCCAAGAGCACTGAGTAAGATGACGGACAAAAAGCTTTCTTTGCCTGGTCCACACTTTGGAAGCATTGGTTCTCAATATGACTGGAGGTCAGTTACATGAACAAGGACACATGGCTAACAAAGGCATTTGCAGGGTGGATCCTTGCTCTTAGTCCTAGCCATGCACTTAGTTCTAGCCATCTAATATAGCATCTCCAGGTGTAAGTTAAAAACAAATGTGCTAATGGGAGCTGGGGTTATAGCTCAGCTGGTAGAGAAGGAGCATGAGGATCAAGAGTTCAAGGTCTTCCTTGGCTACACAGCAAGTTCTAGGACAGCCTGGGCTATATGAAAGAAAGAAAGAAAGAAAGAAAGAAAGAAAGAAAGAAAGAAAGAAAGAAAGAAAGAAAGAAAGAAAGAAAGAGAAAGAGAGAGAGAAAGAAAGGAGGGAAGGAGGGAGGGAGGGAAGGGAAGGGGAAGAGAGAGGAGGGAAGGGGAGGGAGGGAGATAGAAAGGGAAGAAGGGAGGGAGAAAACAAAAAACACAAAGCGAACGTGCTAAAGGCTCGCGGGGAAGTCAAACTCTGACTTTCTCTCAAAGACCAAATACAGTGCCCTTCCTCCCTCCAGACAGGCTGGCCTAGCTTTGTAAGCTGGGCTCCTCTGTCTCTACCATGGACCTCTCTATGACCCCTCCTCAGACAAACCTCTGACAGCTTTCTTCCTTCTGTCACCTCTTATCCAAGACGTGGCTCAGATTGAGTAGTTGTGCTGCTCTCTGGGCCTTGTTGGAGGCCTGGTTGGAAGAATTCTGAGGTGATGCAGTATGTGGTGGAGCAGAGCCCAGTAGCAGGAGGCATGAGAGGAAGGGGCCCAATCTGAATAGCCATTCATGTCGAAGGCCTGGGGAGGAGATGGAATTGTGGAATAGTGAGCAACATCCTCCATCAAGAAGAACAAGAAAGAGAAAGTTCTGTAAGATGTGTTGTTACAAGAAAAAGCAAATCTCTATATACTGAAATATATAGATTTATTTTTGAGACAAAGTCTCATATAACTCAGGCTAGCCTCACACTCATTATGTAGTCAACTCTTGATCCTCCTGCCTTCACCTCTCAAGTGCTAGGTTACAGGTCTGCACCAGCATGTCCACTTCTGTTGTCTGTCTCAGACAAGGTCTCTTTCTGTGGCCCAGGCTGGCTTTCAACTCAGAGAAATTCTCTTGCCTCAGCCTGAGTGCTTAAGATTACAGACTTAAGTCATGCCTGGTGAAATAGGTTTTAAATTTAGTGAATGTGTATTATGTAAGTAAAAAGTTTTGCTGTTTTTTGAGACAAGGTCACATTATATAGTGTAGATCTTGAACTCATGATCCTCCTGCCTTAGCTTCTTTGGTGCTGAGATTAGAGGCATGTAACCACCATACCTGGTTAAAATGGTATTTGAAAAATAGGATTGTATGATCTTCAGAAATACTGAACATTTTTTTTCAAAGACTTGGCACATAGGGCATGGTGGTGCATGCCTGAAACCATTCTAAGTCTGGGTCACTGAAGTATGATTTAGATACTTATTTAAGGTGTGTGGTTTAATGAATATACAAGTGGACACAAAACCATGATCACAACCAAGATATTGAATATTTCCACTACCCCCAAGCTCCTCCTTGTTCCTCTAATCAACTGGGCCCTGCCCCTGCCCCAGTGGATTTGCGGCTCACCTCTGATACCCAGTTAAAGAATTGAACATTCTTTAATCTTTCCCTTCCCCTGCTAAGCATCTCTCCCAGCAAGGCCATGTGTCACTCAGCCTCTGCAGCAGCCCTCCTGGGCTGGCAGAGTATGAGCCACTCTGTCCTGCTTATCACACAGGTGGCCTTGTCACTTCCTGTCATGGCAAGGCATGACATCCAGTTGTCTAAACTTCATTCTTTCTCTCTCCCCAGAGGTGACACTCTGATCCTGAGGGTGTCACTTGCATGACTAGAGGCAAATCCTCATCCCCTGACAGGCCTGGTATGTCAGAACATTGATGCTCATGCCAGACTGCCACCCTCAGGGGTTTACTGTGTCCTACCTCAGCAGAGAAAGTGGGGGGCTGCTGCTGAGAAACCAAATTCTTTTGTCAAATGCTCGTGGTAGGAATTTCGGTTCCTCATTTTTAGCTTCTTCAGTGACATTAGATCCCAATTCGGTGCTATAAGCCCGAGAGAGGATCTACCTGTGGCCATTTCTCTGTATCTTCCTCTGCTTCTTCTGTTTTTGTTTCTCTCTCTCTCTCTCTCTCTCTCTCTCTCTCTCTCTCTCTGAATCACACCCACAGGCAGTCAAGCCACTGGGCTCATGAGGCACATGACTTTGAAGAGGCTACTGTTCATACTTCCCAGTCTTGTGTGCTCTGGGGTCTTGGCCCTGCTCCAGCAGGTCTACCTGAGGCCCACTATCTGCCTCCTTCAGGCAGAGTTGGAAATATAAGAGATTTATTATGGGTCACATCTGTGAGTCACAAAGGGGAGAAGAGGTAGGAGTGACAGAAAAGGTTTCAGGTAGCCACCATCATTAGGTATCTGGGTGAGGGCAAGGAAAAAGGGAAGACAGCAAGTCTCAAAGGCAGTTCAGCTCTGAGAAGGGGCTGGCCAGCCCATCAGGGAGCTCTGATGCAAAGATTGCCATGGAAGAGCCCTGCACTGAAGGGAAGAGGCAAGCCTTTGCACTGTTGTCATGCCCAATAAGTTGAGCACCACTTGGATGCTGAGGCAGACCCTGAGGGCACTGCTGCTGGAGTCCAAGCTGACCACACTCTTTGTTCTACTTGGAGGAGAGCCAAGTAGTGTACACCTCTGCCAAGGGCTCCTCCCTGTCTTGAGCCCCTAGTGGATGCTGTGTGGGTGAGTGTGTTTTCCAGACCCAAGGAAGCTCAGCAGAGGGACTGGGGCTCTGGCAAACCATCCATTCTCTCATGTAAACTGAACTAAGACTTCCTGAGCAGAGATCATAGGCTCTAGGGGAAAGTTTAGTAAAAAGTTCTGGGGAGGGCATTGGCTGAGGGACTAGTGATTAGTTCTAGGAATGTCCTCAAGACTCTACTAAACTCTTGTTCAGTGCCATGCTGGACACAGGGGTCAGCTCAGGGTCAGCTTCCATGATCTGCAGCAGACCAGGGCCTGATTATGACGAGAGATGCCAGCCTGCAAGACAGGATGCAAATTCCAGGCTAGGAGCATGACTGAAAGGTGGTGTCCTTAGGAAACAATTCTCCTAGGCAGCATGAGGAGGTTGGGTGGAGGTCTCAAAATCTAGTGGCTACAGGGCCCAAGCAGACATGGACATGGGGTGGGTGGGTAGGGAGGCTGCTGAATTAGCATCAACCACCCTAGGAGCTGCACTCTAGTGCAGACACATCATCCAATCTGAGGCAAGGGAGAAATAGTCTAGGGTCTAACATAAAACCTTTTATTTATTTATCTATTGTTTTTTTTTTTTCCTTTTTTTTCAGCAGGGTCTCCTATTTATTTTATTT
>NW_008329640.1:4010247-4037461 GCF_000622305.1 Nannospalax galili
ACTTGCTATGTAGACCAGGCTGGCCTCGATCTCACAGAGATCCACCTGCCTCTGCTTCCAGAGTGCTGGGATTAAAGGCATGTACCATCACTCCTGGCAAACCTTTCATTTTTTAACTGTTGTTAAGTAACTAAGCAATTTTAAAAGAATGTTCATGTATCAAAGTGTACATGTCCTGTGGGTCCAAGTTAAACCTGTGGGCTTCCAGTTTGTGACCTTGGAGTAGATGCCCACACAGGCCCTGTCAGTACCTAGGGCCCCATGTCTTACCAGTGGGGCAACCAGAGCCCATGGCTTGTCCATTCAGTGTGACCAGAACTGATCCTGACTGAGTGCTGACTTTGTACCAGATGGGTATTAGATTATTTAGTCATCGCCAGAGGCTGATGCACAAGGAAGCACTTTCAACCTCCCTGAGCTGAGAAGATGTGGTTTGGGAATGGATGGCAGTTGTCCCATTCTAACCTGGTGGAGCAGACACCTGGTATGGTCTACATACTTAGCGGCCCTGCCCTCCTATCCTGCTTCCTCCAAACTGGCCACCATCTTCACAAGGACACTTAGCACCTAGCAGCCCAAGTGGCATTCGGGGTGACTCAGGACTGCACTTGAGAGAAAATTTCAAGATTCCCATGCCCTTCTACCCAGGGCCAGGCTTCCCCATTCCTCCCACCATCTCTTACAACCCACCTCCAGTCAGCTAGGATGTACAGCTGATGGGTAGGGTTGACTGCAGTAGAGCTGAGGATTTTGCAGGGCTCTTTCTGCTCTTCTCTAAGCCCGGGCTCAGCCAGGTGTTTGCTTGCAGAGGCTGGCAGCAGGATCTCCATCCCTCCTCCCCAAGGCAGGCCCCAGGGCTGCAGATGTGGCAGATGTTCCTGGGTGGGCTGGCGGGCTCTCATTCTGTGGGAGCCAACAGCACCCCCAGCTAGGGAATTCTGGGCTAATGCTCAGTCCTGGCATGGTCCCCTCTCTCGGTGACCCCTCCAGTCCAGGTCACTGCGACAGATGCTGGGAACATATGCCATGAATTAATTCACTCCAGCACAGCCGCAGAGGACCAGCCTCCTCCTCTGTCTGTTCCAGCCACGCTTGCTTTCTGGTTTCTCCAAAGCCAAAAGAAACTTGATTTCCCCTCCTCCCTGGCCCTCATACCCCCTCCATGGGGCCTTCTCCCCTTTCTCCTGGGCTCACTGCTGAAGGCATGTGCTTCCTAGAGACTAATAGCATCAGAGAGCTAAGGAGCCTAGAACCCCGACCTCTAGCTTCTTGTCCCCAGATAAATTATGTCCCAATTTTCCTGAAATAGATTCATTTGTTCCTTTTTAAGGGAATTCATCTCTCTCTTTGAGAAGCAAGAATACCTCCATCCTTCTAGTCTTTCATTACATCTAACTCAAATCCTCTATCCTTCCGGTCTTTCCTTACATCTAACTCAAGTCACTCCTGCTATAGTGATTTTTCTGGCTAGAAACAAGCAGCTGAACTCTGGGAGCACATTTGATTTTTTTCTTCTAAGGAAGGATTGGTAAAGTTTTT
The DNA here is from genome assembly GCF_000622305.1 of Nannospalax galili. NCBI lineage: Eukaryota > Metazoa > Chordata > Mammalia > Rodentia > Spalacidae > Nannospalax > Nannospalax galili. The sequence continues at coordinate 4,011,787 of NW_008329640.1, forward strand.
CTGGAAAGAGATAAATAGTATATATTTCAAGCTTTCCAGGCTGGATGATCTGTGTTGCTCAATCCCAAAGGAGCCAGAGACCACACATCAACACATAAACATGTCTGTGTTCTGGTACAATTTCACAGACCAAGGAGGGGACTGGATTTGGCCGATTGATTGTAGCTCACTGACCCCTGCTCTAAGTAAACCAGCCTGCCTTTTATTTCCCAGAGTGCACACAGAGTTCCTCCTCATCTGGACAGTGGAAGCAGAGCCCATGGGTCCCGCTCTGGGGCAGAGCGGCTGCCTGTTTCTCTAGCAGTTTGCAAGCATCTCCAGGCCAGCACCAGGCCTCTTTTAGCTCTGCAGTCCTAGAAGAAACAAAGAGCTTGAAGGAAATGCAAACATAATACAATCTCAACCTAAAATGCTTCCAGGCTAGTGGGGAAAATGTTCTTGGAAATAGAGCTAAGTTGAGTGAGGAAGATAAAAAGAGGAGTCAGGAGAATGTGATTCTTGCAGACCTACCTTTGAAAAAGTTAGGAAAGGAGAAAGGAAAACAATTAAGTACTAAAGCCTGATGCTCTAAAGCACTGGAAAATGGAAAAATAATAAATAAATAATAAATAAAACCAATACACTGAAAACTGTTTGGTAGTTTACTTGTGAAAGTGTCACATCCACATATGATCCAGCAACCTCACTCCTAGGAATCTACCTAAGAAAAATAACAGCCTCCATCCACATAAAGCCTTGTACATGAAGGCCTCCAGCAGCATTAGTCCTAATAGCTCCAAACTAGAAGCCACCCAAATGTCTGCCCGTGATCAATTAAAAAAACCAAAGGTGTTGGAGATCTGTAATGGAACAGCATCCACCAATAAAGATTACTCTGGCAGGGGCTGGAGAGATGGCTCAGTGGTTAAGAACACTGACTGCTCTTGCAGAGGACCTGGGTTCGATTCCCAGCACCCACATAGCAGCTATGAACTGTCCTCCAGTTCCAGAGGAACCTGAAGCCCTCTTCTGACTTCCATGGCATTGCATGACATAGGTGCACTCACATACATGCAGGAAATACACTCATACACATAAAATAAAAAATAATAAAATATTAAAAAATAATAAAAAGATTACTATTGGCAAATGTTTCACCATGGATGGATCTCAAACACACGTGAAAGACACCAGATTCAAAAGACCACATATTTTGAGCCCATGTAGAGGAAATGTCTAGAAACTACAAATGTAAGGAGACAGAGCAGATGGGTGGTTGTGGGGACAGGCCCAGGACTGACTGTAAGGACACAGGGGAAGCATTACAGTGATGTGCCTGGCTCTCTACATTTGCTAAAATTACTGGATGAACACTTTCAATTAGTCATTTTCAGTCTTATGGTATGCAAGTTATGTATCAATAAAGCTGCTACATGTAGAAAGGAGCCTGGTGCAAACCATTCTTCTAACTAAGGCTGAGAGACGATGCTGCATGAGGGGAGATAAAATGCAGGTGGCATTGCTGTAAAACATCTAAGGTGAATTTTCCTAGAGGTCAATCTACAATGCTCTTCCTCAGGAGCTATCCACCTTGTTTTTGAGACAGGGTCTCTTACCAAGACCTGGGATCCTCAATTAGGCTAGACTCACTAGCCAATAAGCCCCAGAGATCCATCTGTTCCTGCTTCCCCAGTGCTGGGGTATTATAAACATGTACCACACCTGGCCTTTTTTTTTTTTTAAATGCAGGTGCTGGGGAATCAAACTCAGGTCCTTATGGTTGTGCAGCAAGCACTTTACCAACTGAGCTATCCCCCTAGCCCTTGATTCATCTTTTTTATGTAAAACTTGAGAATTAAAAAAAATTATTTATTATTTTTATTTTATGTGTATGAGTGTATTGCCTGCATGTATGTGAGTGCACCCGTGTCATGCAATGCTGTGGAGGTCAGAAGAGGGCTTCGGATTCCCCTGGAACTGGAGTTAAGGATGGTTCGTAGCCGCCATGTGGGTGCTGGGAATCGAATCCAGGTCCTCTGCAAGAGCAGTCAGTGCTCTTAACTGCTGAGCCATCTCATCATATTTTTAATCCCATTCAGTTCTAATATCAATAAAAGCCGATTTTCCTAGGCACAAGAATCCTAAGACGACAGTGCTACTGCATTATTCCATTTTCCAGATGAAAATCAGTGTCACAAAAGAGCAGAGCAACTCATGCAACAGTTCATTCTGCTGATTCTAGAACTATGTTCCTTGCTGTTTCATGCTCTCTCCCCTTTCAACATGCCCTCCGCTCCATCAACACTACCTCAAAAAAAAAAAAAAAAAAAGTCTAGTGCCTCTGGGTATGCGGGCAAGGACACTAAACTTCCATCTCTCCCTGTAGCAAACACTGATCTGCACAGAGGTCTCCAGTCTGTGTGCCCACAAGTCCCCCTCTTATCTAACTGGCAGAGAACTTGATTGTTACTAGTAGCACATTTGAGTTTGCCTCTGGAACATGGAGTTGTGAAAGCCCTGGGAGTTCCTGGGGATCAGTAAAGACAAGCCAGCAGCCAGGGACAGAGAGGCCCCTACCTCCAGCTGCAGTCCTGCCCACAGGGATTCCTCTGGGGCCCTTCATCTGGTGTTGCAAATTTCAAGGGACCGTGTCATGAAGAGCTCTTAATGCCGTTCTGTCTGCCCAGCATACTGAGCACATCTGGTCTGCTTGGGATCTGACCTCCTGACCTCTGGCACAGGACAGACAGAGCCTATTGTTTCCGTACCTACAGCACTATCCCTCACAGAGGTCATGCCCCATGCCAGCCTCCTGGCTCTGGAGTCCTGTTTTCTCTCCTGGAACACCAGTCTGGCTTCTTCCCTCGGCTCCTTCAGATCTTAGTGCAAACATCGCAATCTCTGGAAGGCTTCACCTGACCACCCCACACATTTATTTATTTTTGAGACAGGGTCTCATGTATCCCAGGCTGACCTTGAATTTGCTATGAAGCTGAGGATAACCTTGAACTTCTGATCCTCTTGTCTCCATCTCTCTAGCACCAGGATCACAGATGGGTGCCACCATGCCTGGTTTATGTGGTGCTGGCCACTGAACCCAGGGCTTCATGCACGCTAGGCAAGCACGAGTGTCTTATATGTAGTACAGTAAGGCCACTTGGTTCTGAACACCAGCACTGCCACTCAGTACTGGGTGACCCTGGGCAATCTCTTCATGCCTCTGAGCCTCAATCTCAGCATCCGATACATGGGCTAACCATGTTTCATTGACAGCTATGGGGATGGAGTATAAGGGAACTCCACCTGCTGAGCTCCAGAGCTAGCAGGCTTGAGCACTCAGTGAGGCTGGATCTTGTTGCTGTTATAGAAAGGAGCCCAGTCCTAGCCACTGGCTCAGGCTGGCTGAAGAACTCCAAGGTTGTTAGAGCCCAGAGGCTATGGAGTTTGCTGGTAATTAGAGGACTAGAAATGCAGCCTGTGTCCTTTGGGTTTCAGAAGGATGTAGGCTCAAGAAAAACCAGCCTGGATGAAAACTTCTCAGTGGCCATGGGAATTATTCCAAAGAACTGTCTGGGCTGAAAGTGTGACTCTGGAAAAAGGCAACAGGACCCCAAAGCCACTAAGTCCCTGAGTTTATAATTAACCGACAAGCACCAGCTCTTCAGAATCTGGAGCCCAGTAGCTCACCAGGGAAGGGCACTGTAGTCACACAAAAATAACCCCCCAGTGGGTTTTTGATGTGTGGTGCCTCTTTGTTTTTCTGAATTTTAATGAAAGTCTTTCCAGGCAGGAGGAAGCACTCAGCAAGCACCCATTCCTGTGGTCAGGGAATGGGCCCTGGCTGGCCGTGGCAGCCGGCACAGGGCCTGAGCGGCCAGCAGAGGCATCAGGGGGAAATCTCCTTGTCTTCTGTAATATCTTGGGGAGAAAGTGAGAAAAAAACAGGATGTTGTGTTTAGGGAGAGGGTGGGGCTCTGCACCCATCTCAGTACATTCTGGAAAAGCTGGAGATCAGAGCCACAGCTGTGTGCCAAGGTCAGGGCTCTTGAAAGCAGGAGTGAAGAGCCCAGCTTCCTAAGAGAGTGCTTCGATTCTCAGGGCTACCAGACTGGCATCTCCCATCTCCCAGCAAGGGTCACCAGGAGGCTCTAGGGACCTGTGGCAGGAGGGAGAAAGGACAGTGCCACCGAGACAGCCACCTACCCTGCCCCTTACTACACCCACTGCTTGCTGCTCTAGAATAACTTGGTGAAGCCACAGCCTCGCCAATGTACTAGATGGCCCCAAAGTCAGAAAAATGCCACACCCACTCTCCCAGGACTCAGGTGGAAGCTGTCTGCAATGTCTTGAGGTTCCACACTCCAGGGAGCTGCTGAGGACTGACAACTGCTCCTACGAACACCCATCCTCCCTCTACGCTTTTGAACTTGCTCACATGCTCTTCGTGTGGCGAGTTCACAGAGTTCTTACCAGATTGTTTAAAAGTCGCCCTCCTTCCATGTATGATGATCATGCCTGTCGTTCCAGCCATTGGAAGACTTGAAGTAGAAGGACTGGAAGTTCAAGGTGAGTCTGGGCTACACAATCAGACTATGTCACAAGAGGGACTGGAGAGATGGATAAGAGGACCAGGGTTCATGGTTCCCAGCACCCATATGGTGGCTCACAACTATTTGTAACTCCAGTTCCAGGGGACCTGACACTCTCTTCTTGTATTACCAGGCACACACATGGTGCACAAACATACATGCAGGCAAAATATTCATATACACAAAAAAAAATCCTAAAGCAAAATGTCTTCCTTCACTCATAGAGTCTTTCTAAGAGGGTACTGGAAAGAATGGAAGAAGTGGTCACAGAGTAAAGCCATTTATTGACTTGGAGTTTTTCAACATAGTCTACGGAAAATAAATATTTTTATTACAAAATATTCTGTTTAAAAATTCTAAGCTGCTTGCAAGCTCCCTTGGTTTTAGACTTTGCATTTGTTCCTAGATCAGGTGTGTCTAGGTGGTCCCACAGGGTCTTCCTTCTCTGTCTGCAGCAGGTCCCACTCAGTGAGGAGCTCTGAGGAGACCTCGGTGTACAGATGGCCCCAGTCCCAGCCTACGTCATCCTGCCAAGATAGAGATCACTCCATAAGACAGAGAAAAGCCTTCCCCCTGGTCTGCAGCCAACTTCCCACCCTACCTGGCTCCAGGGATGCACAGGCCAGGCTGGGGAGCCGGCTTGCTCCAGAGGGCTAAGGGCAGGGAGCAGGAGCACCATACCTCTCGCACTTCATGCTCTGGCGCAAGTACTTTGGTGAGGAGCTTCAAGTCAATCTCACCATCCTGTAAATGCACAAAAACACCAGGCTGGGCCCTCAAGGGTATCAGCAACTCTCTTACAAAGTAAGGAGTGGAGTTTGTGTGTATAATAGGACTCCCCAAACTGAGTACCCCAGAAATGCCTTGATCAAAGAATAAAAGCTTGAGTGAGTTACATGGTCACTGGGAAAGGAGGAAGTCTACGTGGCATCCCCCACACTGGGAACATACTGGGGAAAAGCAACACCAGGAGGGCAGAGCACATCCACAATATCAGGTGCCATCGTGTGCCAAGAGTGCAGCCAGGGAACAGGAAGTGGCATGCAGATCCCTGGCCTATGGTTGGTTTAGGCATGCTGTGAGATGGCCAAGGACGTCACCTCCAGCTTTTCCAGGCAGCCTCCAGGATGTGGAGGAAGTGTGTACAGCTCTGGAGGGACCAAGACCTGTTCCCATGAAAGCCCGCCCTCTGGGCAGAGAAGTTGGTCCACTCACCAAGGTCTGAAAAGCTGAGTACTTCATGAGGTCATTGTCCAGGTCACGGTAGGTCATCACACGGTTTACCTGGATACTGAGGGAAAGAAAGTGCAGTAACCACAGACAGCATCAGTTCTAGTGGAACTACTGGGTCGCCATCTCCAGAACCTCATGTGCAGACAAAATGTCCTAACAAAGGGGGAGAGGTAGGATGGGGCCCATCACCAGAAAGATCTGGATCTACATGGGAGTCAGCAAGGCCCACTACAGATGGCATCTGGGCTGTGTCCATGTATATATCCTTGGCTTCCTTACAAACTGCACACCTAGCTTCACATACCTTGGAGGGGATGCCACCTGCAAAACAAAGTCTTCTTCCTGTACATCTTCCAGATCCGGAATCACAGGAATATCTGCAATGAGAGGTGGGGGCATGACTGTCCACAGCACCAACAGGGCTCCTCCTGCCTCGACACTTACTGCTTAGTTGAAGTCACCTTTAACATGCCAGTCCTGGTGCTGTGGCTGGGTTTCATGGACACTCAGACAGTCAAAGGTGGAGTGCCAGCCATGTCTGAGCCAGAGGCCTTATCTGAGAAGGATCTCCTAGTAGTTCTGGTGCCTTGAGTTTTCCTCAGTCACTGTGCAGGCACCAGGGAGGGGGCCTTGGAGTGGATCTCCATGGAGAATTGTAAAGAACCGGAAGGAAATCTTGGCCCCTGGTGATGGGCTTCCATGAGGGCAGATGAAAGTGGTGCCAATGGGCCTGGCACAGTCAGAGACAGAAAGGGCAGTGTGTGGTATCATAGGCAGAAGTGACACCCACCATGTGCTGGATAGCTTTAGTGTCAACTTGACACACCTGGGTTGAGGGAGCCTCAATTGGGGAATTTCCTCTATTGGACTGACCTGTGGCCATGCCCATGGGGCATCTTTTTTGACTATTGAGTGATGTGAGAGGGCCCAGCCCACTGTGGGTGGTGCCACCCCTGGGAAGGTGGGCCTGTGTGGCATAAGAAAGCAGGCTGTGCAGGGGCCAGGAGAGCAAGCCAGTAAGCAGAGTTTCTCCACGGCCTGTGCTCCAGGTCTTGCCTCCAGGTTTCTGCCCTGAGTCCTACCTTGGACTCTCCGATGAACCGTGATCCGTGAGATGTAAGCTAAATAAACCCTTTCCTCCCTGAGTTGGTATTGGTCAGAGTGTTTTGTTACAGCAATGGAGACACAAACTAGGACACACCATGACCAAGATCTATACATGCATTAGCTCCAGACAGCAGTTCAACAGTTGTCCCAGTCCTGCTCCTGGCTGCTCGCCTACCTCTGAAGGACATTTGAGCCCCATGACAGAACCTGGCTCCTAATACTGTACCTGGGATTAGGTTCCTCGCGTACAAGCTCACTGTAACACAGCACCGAGTCTAACAGTCCCACTACTCTTGCTCTTAGGGAGGTTTCCTTCTCTGAACTCTCTAGCCGTGATTACAGACATGTGCAGCGACAGGAGACCATGTCTTCCATCAGTCTTAATGTCACACAAACAGAGGAATGAAGAGACAAGCATGTTACTTCATTATGGCAACATAGGTTGCCAAAAAATTGCCCATGGAGACAAGCCAGTGTGCCAAAGACACATTTCCTCCAAATGCGTATCACTAGCTGATTCTGGGGTTTTGTTTTAATCAATCAGAGCAAAGAAAAAACGAGGTGGGACAAGAAGAAAGGGGCAAAGTGGTCCTTGGATTCCTAAACCAATTCCAAATACACAACAAAGGGAAAAAAAATCCCATAGACTAGTGCTTCATGGCCTGAATTCAATTTTACTTCCGAAGGAGGCACAGAATCATTCCTAGAACAGCTGGGAAGACTCTCGCCACTTCCAGCCATTCATTATTTAGACTCTGAGATTGCTCTAGTTAAGCCAAGCCAGAGTATATAAACGCCAGTTCCAAACTCAAGAGTCTTTATTACTACTTCCAACACCAATTCACAGACACTGTACCTGGAAAAGAGTGAGCAAAGGAGAGGCAGAGACCTGGAGAGAAAGAGACAGGCAGGGAAAGGGAATCCTGAGGAGGGATTAAAAATAAAGAGAAATTGCCAACAGGAAATAAACAAGAGGCACAGATACCAGTTTCAAAATAATGAGCAACACTTTGCAAGTTCTGCATCTAAAAAGCAGCTCTACATGGTGGCCCACGCCTTTAATCCCAGGGAGGCAGAGGCACGCCGATCTCTGTGAGTTTGAGGCCAGCCTGGTCTTCTTAGCAAATCCAGGCCAGCTAGGGCTACAGGGAGACCCTGTCTCAAAAAAAAAAAAAGGCAGATCTTCAGAGCTAAGTTTCTCTTAAGCTTGCTTAAAAAAAGAAACCCCTAAAACAAACAAAAACCCCCAAATACAAGAGATGGAATTCCCTAAGATTCCATTTCTTATGCTAACAGAAAGTTAGCTTTCTTTTTCACTCTCCCTGTGATCAATACATTGATTGTGCAAGTGAGGGGGGCTGGGCTCTCTGGCTAAGACCACACAGCCCTGCAGAGGGACAGGAAGCTGGCTGCGGCCTGTGCCATCCACACAGTGACAGTTTTGGAGTGGGCCAGTTAGCAGCTCACTGTTGGCTCTCCTTGGCTATGGGGCCCAGCCTGAGATGAATATTCAGAAGTTAGTGAGAAAATGCCTCATGCTGCGTTTGGGGCTCAGGATGAGGTCTTCCCCAACTCCTCTTTCCCTCCACAACTTCAGCATTTGGATCCTGTCAACTCAGCCCAGCATCTCTGAGCTCCGAGGAATTGTACTTCTGCCCAGTGTCCACTGTCACTCCCCATGGGCTTTCCTGTTGGTCCCCACTCCCCCCCTCCAAATGTGCACAAAAGAGTGTGGGGCCGGCCCATCTGTGATAGATCAGGGGTCAGCACAGGCCTTGGCAAAAGGCTGCTTGGAGTGGCACTAGTGGGGCTGGCCACACAGTGGGATTTCTCTCTAATTGGAAGCCTGGTGCCCAGTAGAACTCAGTGAACTGCCTAAGTGGGACAGAGCCAGCGATGACAGCCAGGCCAAGGCAAGCTGGAACATTCCGGTGCAGTGACAGCTTGAGCTATCGCAGCAGAGGTAGGCCATCCAATTCCCTGCTCCCAGTGGAACAGGTGGCCGTGGAGCAGGCTTTGGGCAAACTTCAAAGAACTTCACAATTTTACAGCTTTCTGATTTACAGTCACAGACAAGTGCTTGCTTATATGTTTGGAAGACATTGTGAGGAACTGGTTTTCTCTTTCTCTTCATCCCTTCCCCCAATTTGCCGTTCTGTCACATATGCCAAATAAAACAAAATGGACTTCAGAAACCTGTTTCTTCAGGGCTGGGGCAGTGGCTTGGTGGGTAAAGTGCTTGCTGTGAAAGCATGGGGACCCGAGTTCAGATGCCCAGCACCCATGTAAAAATGCTGGGTGTGGCAGCATCACCTGTAATTCCAGTGCTGAGGCAGGAACACCCCTGGAGTTCACTGGGCTACCCACCTAGCCAAAATCAGTGCGCTCCAAATTCAGTGAGAGACCCTGTCTCAAAAAATAAGGTGGAGAGTGACAGAAGACACCTGATGTTGACCTCTGGCCTCCACATGCATAGGTGTATACACCTGCACATACAACACACACACACATGGAATCCTCACCATCAAATTACCTGTAAGAAAACATCCAGCCCTGCTCCCTGGACTGCGAGGTATTGGGCACATATAGGTTGTAAAATATAATACCTTGAGAGCACACAGTTCTAACAGGGATCAGAAGAGGAGGAAGAGGAGTCAGTTCTGATACTACTGAGAAGGGATTGCTATTTTATCTTTTTTTTTGCAGTATTGGAGCTGAACCCAGGATTCTACACGTGGTAGACAAGTATTCTTCTACGGAGCTATAGGCCCAGCCCATCTAACACTATGTCTAAAAGCCAATAATTCTGTCTACTTTGTCCTTATTTTCTGTTATGCTAAAGCACTGGCAGTAGCCTTGAGGCAGGCAGAGCAGGTGTGCAGAATTCCTGCCCCAGTCAAGGGTGTAAGCCCTGGAGGCAGGAGCCTGCATCCCCTACCACCCTACTTGTATGGCTTTATCCCCTCTGTGCCTCAGTTTCTTCATCCGTAACATGACGATCACTCCTACCTCATATGGCCACTGAGTATCAAATAAGGTAATATAAAATATAAAGCTCAAATATTTGCTAACTTCTTATTTCCCTGCCAGCTGTTCTAACACTGAGTGTGTAGAGAGACTATGGCCCCATTTTCATTTCCTTATTTAATTCTGATGGTGATCAGTTTTTAGAAGAGAGCATGGAGGTGAAGCAAGATTAAGCAGCTTCTGTGAGGTGATGCCCTTAATAAACAAAGGAGCCAGGCTTCCAAATCCTCCTCTGGGGTTCTCTCACAGGAAACTTTCTTTTCAAATGAAAAGGATGTTCAAAGACACCTCTCATATAGCGGAGGGCTGAAATGCTTCTTACAGCAGGATGTCTTTTCCCTGGGTTCCCATAACCAGATAAACAGAGTCCTCACTGAAGTGCCTGACTCATTACTGTCCTCAAGGACACACAGAATGGCCAAAGTGCACCTGTACTGAAGAACCTGAGACACCACCCCACCATGCCACCATACTTCACTAAACTAACTCCAAGAAGGATGGGGCGGGGCTAGAGAGAGGACTCAGTGGTTAAGAACACTGGCTGCTTTTACAGAGGACCCAGGTTCAATTCCAAACACCCACATGGCAGCTAACAACAGTCTATAACTACAGTTCCAGGAGACTCCAACACCCTCTTCTGACCTCCACAGGCATTGCACAACATGGGTACACTTACACACATGCACATAAAATTAAAAACATAAAATATTTTTAAAAAGAAAGACAAGGGGCCAGGTACTTTCAACAGCTCAAAGAAAGGGAAGAAGAGGTAAGAGCTGTGTGTGATGGCAGCGCCCTGGGACTCATCCCTCACCTCCCAGCTTGGAGCTCTGGCACAGGCAGAGGTGCCCAGGCTAGAGCTGCCCAGGCCAGAGCCCTGACTAAGTTCTCCTCCTATGACAGCTATCTCAGTACGCTGTTAGCCACCTCTCTGCCCCACATGGTGCCTGTTCTTTCACACTGCGGTGGAACATTTGTCTATCAGCTCATCCACCCATCCATCCATCCATCCATCCATCCATCCACTCATTTATCAAGAATACTGACTGAGCCCTCACCATGTGAAAGGTATCATGCTAGGTAACACTAGTAGTAGCAGCAACAAGACAGAGTCCCAGCCTTCAAGGAGTACTAGTCATCAAATGGGGATGAGAAACAGAAATAAACATTCTGCTTATAAATAATACACATCAGACAGAAAACTCGCTGGGTTAATCCTATGACAAAAAAATAGGGAGAACTGTTTTATTATTTTTTTTCAAGTAAAGTAAAAGTCACATTATAGGTACAATAAATTCAAGTGATAGGAAAGCATAACATAAAAAATTTACCTTCCTTCTATAAGATCCGTCCTTTCCCTAGAGGCAATCAATTAACTTTTGTACATGTTTACTGAAAAGGGTTCAAGCATATCACAGCATACCTGTCCTTTGAAAAATGCTGTATTATTCTGTGACTTCTGTCCTAGATATAAAGATGTATGCTGTTCTTTCAAATAACTACCCAGTATTCTACTAATGAATGCTCCATAATGTATGTAACCCACTCCAGACAGGATGTGATTTAGAATATAGAGTTATCAGGTAAGGCTTTAGGGAAGGCCTATCAGAGTGAGGGACAGAGTCGAGAATGAAGAAGCAGCAGCAAGGTCACGTCAGGCAGGGACAATATGAGGGACACTCTAAAGGGAGAAATAACTTGCAACCCTGAAGGTAGGCTAGGGTGGCTGGAGCCCAGGAGAGACTGGTATGGGTGCAGCAGGAGAGAAAGTACATGGTACCAGGTGAGGAAGAACCTGCCTGGGTAAGAAAGGAAGACACACAGCCTTTCCTTGGTGAATCAATTCTGAGCCCACAGGCAGAATTAAGAGCTTCAGATTTTGTTCAGATTTGGTCCTTCCATAATTGATTCATGGCCTCAGATAGACCTCACAACCTTGTAGGAAGCAGAGTTAGTGAAATTTGCCCCAGTTTGCCCCTTAGATGGTAAACTAGCTGAGGTCAAATACACGCCTCCCAAATAAAAACAAAATAAAGGGCAGTTGAGCAGAACTGAATCAACAAACGCAAAAGCCAAGCACACGGAAAGTCTTCTACATTGTTCCGATTACAGGGTAAGTGCTGCTGAGTCTTAGAGTTGCCTAAGTAGGACTTATTCTTCAAGGTCAACCAGGAGTGATCTTTGTATATTTCCTGGATTTGAAATGATCATAGCAAAGGCTTTGCCCTACTCATAAGCTGCAAAACCTTCTGGGAAAAGCCTATGCATCAAGAAGAAACAATGAATGAGTGTGGACAAAGGCACACACAAAAAAGAGTTGTTCCTTTGGGCCCACTATGGATCATCCAGCTCATCTTGAGGTTGGGTTACACTGCCTTCACTGATTCTGGAAGCATCCAACAGAGGCTTGCTAACGCACAGTAAAAGCTCCAAGAATTTACTTCACAAAGAAAGATCAGCAAATGAAAACTCATTTGATACTGGAACACTAGCCTGCTGCTACCTATCAGATCCATCTAACCAACTAACAGATGAAACCACTGAAAAAGGTTAAGCGTGGGGCTGCAGATGTAGCTTAGTTGGTGCTTGCCAAGCATGTGCAAGGCTGTGGGTTTGATTCCAGCAGCATAAATACATAGTGCCTATATACATAAAAAATAATAAATATACATTAACACAAGTGTATGAATTACTCCTGGTTTCAAAGATGTGAGAAGCTGCCTTCCTTTTACCCTAAAATAAACATGCCACAGACAGTATCATACCTATAGACTACATTGCTCACTACCTACTCCCAGAGGGATTCTGTTCCATTCCTGTGGCCTAACAATAAAAAGCTGAGCTGCTTCTAGTGAGAAGATCTCAAATCTCTTCAATATCCCATGTGCCAGTCTGCACTCCTATACAACTATCTGTACTAGAGCAGGATGTGACCCCCGACTTTGACTTTTTGAAACAGGGTCTCATTCTAGCCCAGGATGGCCTCAAATTCACAGCAATCCTCCTGCCTCAGTATCCGGAGTGCTGAGATTACAGGCATGAGCTACTGATGCCTGGGCTCAGAAGTGATTTTTAGGTGGCCTTGGCTTGCCCTCATGGGCTCTTCACCTGGAGGAGGAAGCAAAGCAGGCCCCGGTGTGGCCTCTGGGTCCTACCCTGGAGATGTCTTAGACAGAGAGCCCTTTGCCCTACCCTGAATCCCTTTAAGTTCTATTCTTTTGCTGATCTGTTTTTTCATTTAGCAATGCCGGGGATCAAATCCAGGCCTTACACATGCTAAGCATATGTTCTACCACTGAGCTACAACACTGCTGATTTTCTTGGTCGGGATTTCTGTGTGTCCAAACAGGTTCCTACAGAGCAACATCGAGTCTCTTCTGTATTCCAGCACTTTCTTGCCTTGACATTTTACCAAATGACACAAGTGGTCGGTTTATCTTCACCTCCCGAGGTCCCTTGGGGTGTTTACTGACATCTGCTCCTACCGTTTTACCTGCTAACTGCTTGGTACGCACATCTTTGCGCAGGCTTCTTTCCCACTCTGTGACCTGGCCACAAGCAGTGATTCATAGGGCTCATGTCTGCTACTCATTGCCAGGTTCAACAACCAATCCACATGAAAGGAATCTGGGCATACTGCTTCAGGATGCCCACATAAGAGCAGCCCAGACAAACCTCCAATTCTGTGCCTGAAGTCAGCATTCACCAGCAGAGCAGAGAAAGAAAACATCGGCCATATTTTTAGGAGGCAGCAACTCGAAACCAGAGATTATGATTTTTCTCTGCAGCTGCAAAACTTTGTTTTACTGAATGCTGTTACCTTCTGCATCACGTATGGGGAATTTTAAACAGGCAAATGGAAGAAGGTCTGATTGAAGATGAAGTTAAGTGAAAGAAATTGGTCTCATTTAGCACATGACAGGATTCATCTGTGTTCCCAAGTCCACTGAGGTGGCATCATGGGCGTTTCATATTCATGAGCTGCTGCGACACTATGTCCCCTCATTTACAAAGAGCCGTGTTCAGCAAATTCTGTCCCTGTGGACACCCAGTGCATTTCATGGTCTTGTCAGAGAGACATCAAACGCTCCAGTAACCAAATACCAGAAAATGGCTTTAATTAGTGGATCTCAATCGTATAAATAATTTTTTTCTAAGTGAAAAAATGGAGGAATTTTTAAAAGGGAAAAGAAAAGGCAACAGCAGCAGGCAACAGGCTTCAAACACCCGAAGGAACAAGGAAGAGGGGTCTCCGAGGAGTCCTGCAATGGTCCCCCATACTCCCTGAATCAGGGGATGAGGTCTCCGGGCCTCTGGCAGGCCTACTGTCTGAAGACTTGTCCCTTGTGATTTCTTCCACTGTGTTACATGGGATTCAGGTCATCCTCGTTATCAGCAGGTGAGGAGAAAAGGGCAGAAACTGTGCTGGTGGCCAGAAAGCCCCACTGCAAAGCATAGGGCCCAAACCGACTATGAGCAAGACAGCGGCTAGAGACAGGGCAGGGTACATGCTTGGGAGTCATGCCTGGGCAGCTCCCTGAAGAAGTCTGTGACAGGAGACAAAAAGCAGGAGCCTCACCCCACATGGTGAAATGCCATGTGTTTCTGCTAAACCAAAAGTCTTCTAATGTTGCTCAGGAGGCAGACCGGACCTTGAGAGGAAGGAGGTCAAAAAAGACCCTCTAGGCAAGCATGTGGTTCCTGAGATAGGCCAGGACTCCCCACGGCTGGGTTCTGGCTAGATCATTAGCAGAGAAGGGGCTTGATAAGAGCACCCATGTGGCTCATGGCATTCTCTGGTGCCTGATCCCACCCCTCTATTGCCCACAAAGTGATGTTACCATGTTTCTGAAAGAGCCCTCAGGGTGATAACCAGATAGAAATTTCTTCTACCAGCCCTCCCAAGGCTTCTGAAGGCTTGAAAGGAATCAGTACTGCCCATACAAGAGAGCCATCAACCAGGACCAAGTCATGCGAACCATCCCAGGGCAAGCACTTGTGAGAGACAAGCAGGCCCAAGAGGATTCTCAGAGGCAAAGGCCCAGGAGCCTTAAGGAACTCAAGTCTGAGAAGACCTGAGTGTCGCCTGCTAGAGTGGCCTCTAGGGACCATCATCCCACTGGTGACTGGCAGCTGAAGTTGAGTAACAGGCTCTTCAGCACTTCCTGGCAGTTTTCTCCAGTCATTACCTGCAGGTCTGTGTTAAGGACAAGGAACTCTCCACTTTCTTCAGTGAGACCCAGGATGAGTGACACAGTATTAATGTGACAGAGAGAACACCATTGCAGAGGGGCCAGGCAAAGTGTGTTAGAAACCAGGCATATCTGATTCTATTTCATCCTTTTCGTGTTATAGTGGGGAAAAACAAAACAAGACAAACTATACTTCTTTCATTTGAAATCCTTAGGTTTTGTGCTTCTCCTTATATATATTTATTAAAAAAATGCTCCTTTGATCGGTGCCACCCGTGACACCCCACATACGGAACGCTTCTGAGAGGCTCCCTCCACACAAGGCCACTGCTGGCGACAGCCAGCTGGTTTTGATCACAGCCATTCCGAATCGGATTTTCATAAGATATATGAGGAGTCTTACTGCTGCTCTCTCTTATCAGATGAGAAACTGGGGGGAGGGGAGGATGGGTCCTGAGGGAACAACGCAACAATCAAGGGCTGCGTGGTTCTTTCTGTCCCTCCGCTGCTGCAATTTTCAAAAGAGTTCGCCTCAGGCAATTTTAAATGATGGTGTCTCAATTCCGTAATCATCTTTCAAGAGCTTTCTCTTAAAGGGTCTTTTAGGTAAACCTAGTCTGTCAACCACACTTATGGACTCAGAAAGTACACTCCCAATATATGTCCTCCTGTGTATGTGTATAGATGTGTTCACACACACAGTGAATGCCAGTGAAGTTTTAGAAAGCTGGAGAACTAGAGTTCAGAAAGAGGCACCACTTAGCCATCAAGTTTGCTTCTTGCAATGGTAAAAGGATCCCGCTGGCTTCTCCCCAGGCTTCTGCCATCCCTAGGATTGGCTGGCTTGGGTCCTTGAGAAACTAATCTCCATGTGTGTCAGAGGCAGGAACTTCTCTGAGTGAGGGCCAGGTGATGTCCTATATCCAACCCATAAACATACCTGTCCCTTTCCATTTCACCTGGGCAGCACCTGGCAGCCAGGTTTCAAACTGAGCAACCACAGCTATCTGTTCATGAGTGCACTAGCAGTTCCAAGTATCCCAGACCTCAACTTGCTGTCTTGGGAGCAATTCTGTAACTGCACCTGTCTTCATTGCAGAGCGGGCCTTTTCTTTAATCCTCATCATTTGAAAACGACCCTCAGATTTTGAGCCTCTATCTCTTGGTCACATACACACACCCAAGGAGCTTTGGAGCTCTCTGAAGAGGCTGTAGTTCTCAATGTGCATCTGCTTGCATGGAGGAGTTCACGTGCTCTCACCCCTCAGCAGCCACTTCCTTCACAACTGTGTGGGAAGAGGGACTGTGCTCCCTGAAGAAGGCTGGACTGCTGCTCACATCCACATTTGGACAGCTTCAGAGGACTAAAAAGGAGTAACTTCAACCTATCCAGATTCTACCTTCTGCCCTCAGTGAGGAAGAACCCGGGGGATTGAGAGCAGATACCCTGATGTCTATTGTGATTTCAGGGAGATGGAATTCGCCTTCACATTTGTCATCTGAATGTCGCATGAGCTGCTATGAATCACATTCCTCCAGCTAGACTACAAATGACACAATGCTGATGGCGCTTCCTCTCCATTCCCAGAGGAAGGTTACACAACCCGCTTCAACGAAAACATGCGTGCATACATGCACAAGCTTTGTTCTCATTCTTCCCGTTCTCCTCTTCAGATGGGGACCTGCAAGTAAGTTTGTTCATGTGAACAAAGACAGTAGAACCCCAGAGAAGGCTGCTGCTAACTGGGCTTGGAGATGTTGTGACAGTTATTCTGGAAAGTCTGCTGTGGTTTGAATCTGAAGTGCCCTCCACAGGCTCATGCTTTGAACACTTGTTCCCTAGTTTGTAGCGTTATTCTGGGAGGTTCTGGAACCTTTAGGAGGTAAAGCCTGGTTAATGGAAGAAGGCCTTTGAAGGTCGTATCTGACCCCTGGTCCCTGTCTCCCTCTCTGCTTCCTGGTCCACCAGGATGTGAATACCCTAACATGTTCCTACTACCTTCTGCCCCACCATGCTTTCCCTGTCACAATGGACTGAGATGAGACCCTCTGAATTTGTAAGCCAAAATAGATATGTCCAGTTTCAGGTTGTTTCCAGCAGGTATTGTGGTCACAGTAGCACAAAGGTAACTAACAGATCTGGTATGACCTAGAGACCTCAAGATACCACCCGGGTACAAAGCCCTCTTGCTTGGCTCTGCCAATGCAGCAACATAAATCTGACCAGGCCAGACTTCACTGTGCAGTTAGACTGGGGTAAGAAAGACTATGATTGAGCTAACCAAGAACAACTACTAAAGCCTGCTCCATGCTTAGCACAGTTCTCAAAATTTCTCTAGCATCCTGTCTTTGGGGAAGCCAGAAGAATACAACGAGACCAGTCTCTCCTGTTTGCCAAGGCAGGCAATACCAAACATTTCTCCATCCCATGAACTAGAAACCTACTCTGTGATGGTGTGTACTTTTCCTAAGCTAGAGCCAAGGGATCTTGAATTACCTCTTGCAAAAACCAGCACCAAGTGAGAACTCATCGTGTGTTAAGTAAACTCCTGGGAGGTCCACATAGCATCTCTGTCTCGCACACTCTGCATGCAGTTTGCCCCCATGGCCTCAAGTTCTCCATCCACTAGAGCTCATTTTTTTCTTAGTTGCCAATAA
The DNA here is from genome assembly GCF_000622305.1 of Nannospalax galili. Taxonomy (NCBI): domain Eukaryota; kingdom Metazoa; phylum Chordata; class Mammalia; order Rodentia; family Spalacidae; genus Nannospalax; species Nannospalax galili. Next base: position 4,029,572 of record NW_008329640.1, read on the forward strand.
TGTGGCTATAACAGTTAATCAAAGAAACACTAAAGCTGGATACCCCTGGGGCCAAGAACATTTTCTGCTCTTGCAGAGGACCAGATTTAGTACCCAACATCCATGGTGGCTCACAACTACCTGTAATTTCAGATTCAGGAGGCTCTGATGTCCCTTCTGGCTCCCATGGGTACCAGGCACACATGGGTACATATACATACATGTAAGCAAACACTCATACACATTAAAAAATCTGGATTCCCATTCCTGAGGGTTGCAATAAAGGGTGTACCCCATGAGGAATCAGTAAAGCTGGATCTCCTGTGTCCCAGGCTAGCCTCTAACTTGCTGTGTAGGATGACCTTGAACTTCTGATCCACTTGCCTCCACTTGCTGGGATTACACGTGTGTACCACCACATCCTATCATACTGTGCTGGAGACAGAACCCAGAGCTTCATGCATCTAGGCAAATGCTCTAGCAACTGAGCTCCTTCCCCAGCTCCTGATCCTAAGTTTTCTTATCACCAAGATAAGATCTGATTTGTCTTTATTCTGAATATCCACTGGAATAGGTCTAATAAGTTACAAACAAAACAGAAAAGGAAACTCTAATAGACTTGCTGGTAGCAGTGTTTTCCCAAATACTCTGTAGTGACAGTCATGACCCGCAAAGAAAGCACCACCTCTGTTCGAAAACATCGGCACAAAAAAACCCATTTTCAATAATCAGCCAACCTCACAGACTCCAGCTCTGGCCCATTCTGGCCTCAGATCGGTATTCACACCATAAGCCAGCACTACCCACTGAGGCCTTTTCATGATCCAGGGTGGTCCTTCAAGTGCAGCATGTCTCTGTGCTGTCAGCTTGTTTGGTGACAGCTACGCACTGGGCATTTCATGGCCCCGTGGAGACTCAGGTCTTATCAAACCTTCCAAGCTCCCGAATACTCACAGTACAACCTGTAAAAGCCCTGTCAGACTCCTGCTCACCCCAAAGTATGTGTTCCCCTTGGCAAGATTCACCATAGGCCCAAGAATTCATTACCTAAAAGCAATCTCAATGGCTCTTATGGAGAAGAATGGCTCATGAGAGAACAATGGTCAGGCCAGACAATTCAGCCTTGTGTCACGAGAGCTTGAATGTGCTAGCCTTTGACCTCTCTGTGTAGCCTGGGCTTTGTGGTGGAGTACATTCCACAGTAAGAGGCTTGGCAGAGCTGAGGAACTGGGCCAATATGGAGCTAAGAAGCCCAGAGGAGAGCAAATCTGTACCAAGGTGCTGGAACAGGAGTGGAGACCTGCTTCCTCAGGAAGGAGGGCTGGGAAATGAAGCTAAAACTATACCAACAAGTGAGAGCTGATCACAAGAGCAAAAGGATGGAGTCACAAGGACTATGTCTGAACCCTGGCTCCACCCTGTCCCAGCTCAAGTGTGCTAAGCAGCCTGTACTGGCTCAAAAGAGTGGCCTGCTACGTTTCTGGAAAATTTTCACGCTGATTAGCTACCATTTGGATGCTGAATGTCCACAAAGGTCCCTGTGTGCAGACTTGGCAGGACTGGGAGGCAGAGGAAAGCTGAGGAGGTAGACCTAGTAGAAGGTCCTTAAGCCATGGCTTGGGGCATGCCTTTGAAGTGGACAGTGGGATGGTGGTTTCTTCCTCTTTGTTCCTGGCTCATGAGGTGAACAATTTGCTCTGTCATCAGCTTCTTGTCATTGTTATCCAAAACACCGTCCAGAAGCCCAAAGCAGTAGGCCTCATCTTGGACTGGAACTTTCAAAACCATGAACCCAAACATACTTTTTCTCTTGATAAGTTAATTATCTCAGGTATTTTGTTATAGTAAGGGATAGCTGATTGTATTAGCTACTTTTCTTGTTGCTCTGATAAAATGCCTGACAAGAAATAATTTAAGGAAGGAAGGCTTTCTCTTAGCTCAAGTTTGAGGGTACAGTCCATCAAACATAGGGAAGTCAGAGCATCAGGAGCTTGTGTTGGTTGGTCACTTTGTATCCACAGTCAGAAGCAGAGAAGATGAATGCTAGAACTCTGCTTGCTTTTTCCTTTCTCCTGACTTGAGCATTTAAGAGTGTCTTCCTACTTCAATTAACCTGACCTAGAAAGTCCCTCACAGACATGCCCAGAGATCTGTCTCTGAAGTGATTCTAGATCCTGTCAACTTGATGATCAAAATAAATCACACTGACTAAAATATGTCTATTGAACAAACATTAATAAAGTTATGCAGCCTTATAATTAAGTTACATGGAGAACAGAGGCAGTAAGTACCAAAGCTCAGCATGTCCTGCATGTCACTGCATGCTATTTTGGCTATGCTTTCAACATTGTTTACAGCTAAGTTAGATACACAGAGGGATATGACATAATGACACGCTACTGCCCAACTGTCCTACTATGGCTAGCGATGCCATATTGGTAGCTTGAAACTAGCCAAGATAGGGAGTATTAGTGCCACAGAAATTGTCAAACACTGTACATTGTGACTGGTTTTCTTCTGGGTTGCTGGTTGTTAATTTACTCACACCTCAGTACTTCCTGGCCTTGTGACTGCACTGAGTTATTTAACAAAGCTTTCACTTCCTCCTCTGTGGGGTGGCGATAATCAGTGTCTCCCCTTGTGGTGAGGATCCCTGAAGCTCTGCAGGTAAAGCAGTTAGCGTAGTGCCTGGCTCCAGGTGGGCACAGATCTAATTATCAGCACTCTTTCCTGCAAGAGTGACTCCTGTTTCAAATTTCTTAGCCAATGTCTTGTAAACAGAACAAGGCACAGACAAGAGAGCGGGCAGCTTGACTCCTGTCACAACCTCTGAGCACTGGCTGTGGAGATGCTGTGTATGGGTATAGAGAATGGTAGGCAGGAATGGGGTCCAAAAGACTTTAGTGTGTAGTGCTATTCTCTTTGAACTTAACCAAACTGGTTTAGTTAATAAAACATCATTGGTAGCTAGGTGTGGTAGTGCATACCTTTAATCCCAGCACACTGGAAGTAGAGGCAGGCAGATCTCTGTGAGATGGAGGCCAGCCTGGTCTACATGGTAAGTTCCAGACCTGCTGGGGCTATAGGGAGACCCCGTCTCAAAAAAAAATTTTTTTTTTTAAATCATTGGTAATTGTAATAGTTTAAGTGGAATTATGGACACGCAGGAACAAGGCTTAGAAGGCACCTGGGAAATCCCACAGGTGGCATGAAGCTTCAGGAAGTCAGGGAACACAACGGAATGCTCTCAGGCACCAGGGCTCCATTTTAGTTTGTTCTCAAAGAATTCTTTCCACATTTTTTCATTCTCCTTATTTAAGCTATTTTGGCTCAGAGTCACTCTGCTATCTGCTGGAGAAGGAATGGAGAATTTTGTAGAAAGGTTAAGCAAGAATGAGGCAGAGCCCAAAAGAAAGAGAGAAAGCCCCGACAGGGAGACGAGAGGGGAGCAAGAGAGGAGCAGGAGAGACAGGGGCAGCGGAGAAAGAGTCCTCTAGAGATAGCCTGTTTCTAATTCCACTGACAGCCCGGCACCTCACATCTCTTCCAGCCTCATTGCTCGGCTATGTTCAGCCACTTTTACCTATTTTCCCTGTTGACATGGACAGAAAATTGAGCAATTACCCTTAAACTCAAAGCTCTCAGATCATCCAGATTGCTACACTTGAAGAATTAAGTTCCCAATCGCCCCTGGCTAGAAGTGGCTCGACTCAGCTTGTCCTTTAGGAATTAAACACTTTTTGGTTGGCCAGAAGGATTTATTATTCCTAAGGTTCTAAGGTATTCCACTTCTGTCAAAACTGGACCTTGGGATGCAAAGGAGACAGCCCTCCCCCATGAGGCTGAGGTGCACCATGGGCTGGGAACTGCCACAAGAGGGAGTCACAATTTCAGTCAGTCCCGCAGGACGCAAAAAGGCAATGGTTAAACACAGTGGCTTCTTTTATTCACTCCTGTTTTTGGAGACCTTCCACTTTAAAAAAAAATTGAGACAGGGTCTCCCTGTAGCCCCAGCTGGCCTGGAACTTGCTATGCAGACCAGGCTGGCCCCAGTTTCACAGAGATCTGCCTACTCCTGTCTCCCAAGTGCTGGGATTAAAGGCATGTACCCCATGGCCAATCCAACTTTCCACTTTTTAAAGACATATTTGGGAGGTTCACAAATTTTTCCCAACTTACATTTAGCTCTGAGAAGTTGAGTCCATGTTCAATTGTATATTTGAGATAGTTTTAAGCTACATATTCTGTGTGTGTGCACATGCACGAGCGCAGGTCTGTCTTTGGATGTGTATGCATATGTGTGTGTGTGTGTGTGCATGTGCATGTGTGTGCACGCGCACGTATGTGTGTGTTTCCATGTGGAGACCAAGGATTGATTTTAGGTGTCTTCTTCAATTGTTCTCCACCTTATTTTTTGAGACAGGGTCTCTCACTGAACCTGGAGCTCATTATTTGGCTACACCGGATCACAGCAAACCCCAGGGATCATCCTGTCTCTGCCTCCCCACTACACCCAGATTTTTTACATGGGTGCTGGGGATCAAACTCAGGTTCTCATGTTTGGGTGGCAAATACTTTGCCAGCTCAGCCTTCTCCCTAGCCTCCTTGAAGATTCTTTTCTGAAGGTAAACATTCCTTTTCTCCCATCTCTGAACCTCTCAGTGTTTATCTCCTTAGTTTCTCTTTCTGTCACGAGCTTGCCTTCTATGAGCTGGTGGGTTTCAGAGCTGAGGAGACTAAGCAGGCGTGGATATCAGGAGGTGACATACCCTTGCCCTTGTCTCCTCCTTTTTCATCCAACACCCACAGCCCTTTGCTGGCAACTTCTACTCTTCTACTAAGTTGATATTTGAAAAACCACTCCTTCAGATTGGCCTTCCTTCCCCATCACACAACTCCACTTAAGTATGTTTTTCTAATAACACCTCACACTCTTCCTTCAGGACTGAATCTTAACTCATTCCTACTTATTTAGTTGTATGATAATTTAAGTCCTGTTCCCCTACTAAGCAGTAAGCTGCAGGAAGACAAAGACCATGAATGTCTTGTTCACTGTCATATTCCCAGGGCCCTTCCTCATGTGGCTGATACCACAATGTAGCAGTTCCTCAATAAACACAGCCTAACTCTTGGAGTTGTCTAAACCAGCAGTGAGCCCAATCTGTTTTCAGAACAGTTCCTTCTGATTTCTCACAGAACTCTTCTTTCAACAAAAAGCATACTCTATTTATTTGAACAGTACATCTAGCATGACATGGGAAAGGAAATGAGAAACTCTATCTTATCAGGAAAGGATTTTCCTTTTTGACCCCTACTATCCCAGAACAGCATACAAAACCACAAACAGATGTTATCAATCTAATTCCACATGTTATCTGCAACATGAACTGTGGATAATTCATTGCTTTCAATGTTGCTGCTTTCAACATTGATATGTTCACCACACACACACACACACACACACAAACACACACACACACACACACACACACACACAATTCTAGGCCAGGGGCAAAGTAGGGTCATTTTTTTTTTAATATAAAAAAAGAATGGATGATCTAAGAATTGACAAGTGGAATTACATGCAATTAAAGTTTCAATACAGCAAAGGAAATAATCACCAGCGACAAGACAGACTACAGAGTGGAAAAAAGTATTTTCCAAATACAGATCAGACGGGAGTTTAATATCTAGACTATATAAAGAACGGCAAAAATTAAACACCAAACACCATCTAGTTAATAAATGGGCTAAGGAAGTGAACAGTACGTTCTCAAAAGAAGAAATACAAATAAATATTTGAAAAAAAGTTCAGACATCCTTAACCATTAAAACTGTTTTGAGATGCCATCTCACCCCAGTCAGAATTGCTATCAAGAAAACCAATGTCAACAAATGCTGAGGATATAGGAAAAGAGAAATCCCTACACACTGCTGGTGGGAGTATAAACTGGCAGAGCCACTATGCAAGCCAGGACAGAGGTTCCTCCAACACTAACAGCAGAACTACTACAGACTCAGCTCCACCTGTCCCAGGGATACACTAGAAGGACTCTAAGTCAACATACCAGGGAGATGCTTGCACATCTGTGTTTTCAGCTGCACTATTCACAATAGGTAAGAAATGGAACCACCCTAGATGTCTATCAGCAGGTAAAGAAAATATGGTGTATATACAATGGAATTTTACTCAACTATAAAGAAAAATGAAATTATGATCTTTCATTTAATCTAGGAAAATGGATGCAACTAAAGATCATTATGCTAAATGAAACAGACCAGACTCAAAGACATTTAAATGCTTCGTATTTTCTCTTATATATAGACTTTAGATTTGAATTTACATATATTTATATGTAAGAGTGTGTGTGTTCGTGAGATGAAAGTATAAAGGGGACCATGAGGGGCTAGAGAGATGGTTTGACAGTTAAGAACACTACTGCTGCTGCAGAGGACCTGAGTTCACTTCTCAGCACCCACATTAGGAGGTTCAAAACTTCCTGTAACTCTAGCTCCAAGGAATGTAATACTCTCTTCTGCCTGTGGGCACCTGCATTCATGTGTGTATACTCCCCACACAGATACATATGTACATACATAATTAAAACTCTTTAAATTTTTAAGTTTATTTTTATTGTATGAGTGTTTTGCCTGTAAAGTGCACCATGGACATGCAATGCCAGTAGAAGCCAGAGAGGGCGATGGATCCTCTGGAACTGGACCTACACATAGTTATGAGCTGTCACGTGGTTGCTGGGAGCTGAAACAGGTCCTCTGCAAGAGCAGCCAGTACTCTTAATCATTGAGTCATCTTTCCAGCCCCCACAATAAAAGAAATCTCAAAAAAAAAAAAAAAGAAAGAGAAAGAAAGGGGACCATGAAAGGGAATGAAGAGACCTCAAGGAAGGAGAAAGGGAATTAAAAAAAGAGAATACACATGACTAGAAATCAGGAGGAGGCATTATTTAATAGGAAGGAGAGCAGTAAGTCACAGGGAAAGGGGACAGAAGAGGCTGGGGGATGAGGATGAACAAGAACAAAGTATATGGCATGTATGTATAAAAATGCCATAATGAAACCCATTACTTTGAATGCTAACTTAAACACAAATTAAAAAATACTGAAAAGAGCTCACCTCCCTCTGCTTCCCTGGGCCTGCACGACTCGCAGGCCTCTCTCTGACCCACAGGCCTCTCTCTCCGGGGTAAGTCCATTGCGGCCTCCACGACTTGACTCCTCCAGCCTCATTCACCCTCCCATCTCCTCCACCGGTCTCTCCTCCTAACCTGGGTCCTGTCCCATTCCTTGTCTGGGTCCTGCCCCAGACACCAGGGGAACCACCACTGCTTCCTGATCCTTAGCATCCAGACCAACTCAGTGCCTTCTCTGGTCCCCAGGAGCACTCTGGGCCTAGCCCGGCCCTCACCTCCCTCTACGCCCTTGGGCCTGTACCACCGGCTAGCCTCTTTCCTGGACACCAGGGCTGACCTTTCCCCTTCCTGATCCTTTGCATCCAGATCAACCCAGCTCCTCAGTGCAGTCCCCAGGAGCCCTTGGGGCCGCTTCCTGCCCCCATCTCCCTTTGCATCTCTGGGTGGCACAGCCACCAGCTGCCCTAGACCAGCATCTTTCCTGGGCCCAGCTCCCAGGCCCGGCCAACCCCCAAATTCCTGAGGGCAACATCTTTCCTGGAGGGATCCAGACCTTAGGAGAAAGCTTGAGAGCATCTGACCCTCATCTGACTTGGGCCTCTGTGGGAACTCCTGAAGACAAAAGCAATCTGGCCTCGCCAATATAAAATCAAAAGAGAGAACTGGAAACTTAGAGGAACCAGCTTTTCATGCCCAAAAAGTACACCATAAAGAGACATAAAGTTTACAAAAAGAAGCAGACCTAAACTTGAAGGCTTGA
>NW_008329640.1:4037753-4038469 GCF_000622305.1 Nannospalax galili
ATTAGAAATGACAGGAGAAAGCCTCACCAATAGGATGAACGAAATGGAAAACAGAGTATCAACACTGGAAGATAAAGTGGACCAACTAGAACACTCAAACAAAGATTATAAAAAATTTAAGAAATCACAAGAAAGGAATATGCAGGAATTCTGTGACACCATAAAAAGACCAAACTTACGAATCATAGGCATACAGGAAGGAGAAGAATCCCAAGATAATGGCATGGACCAGATCTTATACCATAAAAAGACCAAACTTGTGAATCATAGGCATACAGGAAGGAGAAGAATCCCAAGACACTGGCATGGACCAGATCTTCAACATAACTGTAGAAGAAAATTTCCCAAAATTAAAGAAAGACATGCCCGTACAAATACATGAAGCATATAGAACACCAAATAGGAACAGAAAAGAACCTCACCACGGCACATCATAATAAAAACACTAAATGTAAAAAGCAAAGAGACAATACTGAAAGCTACAAAAGAGAAACAACAAGTCACCTATAAAGGAAAACCCATTAGGATCACAGCTGACTTTTCAGTGCAAACTATGAAAGCCAGAAGAGCCTGGACCAAAGTATTCCAGGTTCTAAATGACCACAGATGTCAACCCAAATTACTTTACCAAGCCAAAATGTCTATTATAGTCGAAGGGGAAAGAAAAATCTTCTATGACATAAATAGGCTGAATTAATTCATGTCTACAAAATTAG
>NW_008329640.1:4039030-4039697 GCF_000622305.1 Nannospalax galili
CTAAACCAAGAAGAGATTAACAGCTTAAACAGACCCATATCACAAAAAGAAATTGAAACAGTAATACAAAACCTCCTGACAGAAAAAAGCCCATGACCAGATGGATTTACAGCAGAATTCTATCAGTCATTTAAAGAAGACCTGCATCCAATACTACCCAATTTATTCAAAAAAATAGAATTGGAGGGAAAAATTCCAAATTCCTTCTGTGAAGCCAGCATCACTCTCACACCAAAGTCAGGTAAAGATACAACCAAAAAAGTAAACTATAGACCCATACCCTTAATGAACATAGATGCAAAAATTCTCAACAGGATACTTGCAAACTGCATACAGACACACATCAAAAAGATCATCCACCATGTTCAAGTCGGCTTTATCCCAGAGATGCAGGGATGGTTCAATATACCTAGTCAATAAACGTCATAAATCATATAAATGGGCTCAAAGACCAAGAACCACATGGTCATCTCAATAGATGCAGAGAAGGCCTTTGACAAAATTCAACATGCATTTATGTTCAAAGACCTAGAGAGAATTGGACTGGAGGGAACATACCTCAACATAATTAAAGCCAAATATAACAAACCCACAGCCAACATCATTCTAAATGGAAAAAAACTGGAAGCATTCCCATTGAAATCAGGAACCAGACAAGGCTGTCCAC